>NW_011888808.1:7141467-7172096 GCF_000151845.1 Pteropus vampyrus | reverse complement strand
TTTTTTTTTGTAAAAATAAAATATAACTGGCCAGAACACCTTCTATTTTTAAGACATTTTTTTCTACCCAAACTCTCAAACAATGTAAAACTGATGTACTACTTTTATGTTTTGCTTGGTAAGACTTAAATCTAGGAATACTTTAAAAACTTTCACTGATATAAAAGAACATTATTCAAGTAGCCTTAGTTATCTCTTCCTTGTGCGATAGCTATCTTTCATGTTACCTAAACTAAATACTGTTATATGCTGTCTGTAGTTGATTGTATAAGTATAGTACATGATTTAGTAAAATTACCAATTTTCTATTCTAATGGCTGTTTTTGGCCTATTAAATAATTTACTTGAGTTCACTGTGTATCTCCAGACACAGTGTATCACCATCTTTAAACATGCTTGCCTGGAATAATGGAAGTTATATCTTCCAAAGGCATATGCAAAGGTTAGTGCTGATTGAGGTTTACTGTAGCTGCGGAATGGGTAGGGAGGAATGTTGAGGAATTCTACAAAAGTCAGAATTCATTTTCCATAATAACATGAAATGATAGTTCCATCATATCATTAATTTAGCTCCCATGTCTCCCATTTGAAAGAATGTAGAAGTGAGAAAAGATTTCATCCCAATGCTTTACACCTATCTATGAATTTGCATAACAAACAGTATAGCATGGACTGTTCAGAAGGAACATCAAGCTCAGTGATGTTTCAGGTATTAAAATTCTCCCATATCCTTGAGGTTTTGGTAAATAGCTCTTATCATTAGTTTTCACTATTCTTTTTATTTTTATAACTTCATTTTTTTTAAAAAATGATTGGGGTAAAATAAAGCAACTTGCTAGTTGCTACCAAGTAGTCTACCATCTCTAACAATTGGGTTACTGAATACCAATTTCATCAGAAATGTCAGTCTTGCACACATTCATCATAAGCATCAAAGTACGGTTAAACTGTCTTGAAAAAAAAGAAAAAAATTACCTCTGTTCACGGAGTACTTTGTCATATTTTACAGTTTTGGTCAAGATAAACTTTAAAGATTTGTATTGAAAAGTCTACTATATGAAAAGTTCATGTAAAGTTTTCTGATTATTTCTGGTGGCAGAATTTTTCAGCTTAAAAATAATATTTTAAGATATTAATAACTTCTATTTTGCAATATTTTAGGAGAATAGAGTTAAAAGAGAAAGCAGCTTCATTATGATTTCTCCCTCATTTCTTTTGAGGTGCATTTCCATAATTTAAAATACTTGGTTTTAGAAAATCAAACTCTTCTTTCAGAATTTCTTCTGATTTGCAAGTTCAGACTGACAGTCCAAAGAACTGAAATGTGAATATTTTTCTAAATCCCTTTTTAAAAAGAAAGCTATTGCCACTGAACTATATTCTAACAAATGCAGAACTTTCACAATTATTTTGCTCAACTTGGTAGGTAGCTTATCTGCCTAATCCTTGACAACCTAATTTACATATAAGGCAGTTGTTCCATATTTTACTGTAGAGTTTACATTAACTACCAAAAAACCTTTTCCAAAACACACAAAATTTCACACACATGTGACTTATTTATATTCAAAATTTGCTTCTTATGTTTAGAGTATGTCAATGTCATCTGTAATTTACAAAATATAAAATGGATATATAGAAAGATAAAGTAATATTCGCGTACAGTAAGGCAACCATTATGATAATAATAGATTTCAATTTTTAGAGTGCCATCATTTGGGAAGTTTATTGTTTAATGATAAATCATGTGGAACCCAAACATTCCAGAAATTATGTGTACAATGGTTTTTTATCATACACATTTGAATTATGTAGCCCATATCTCTAAAAAAGTTTCCTAGATTCAGAACAGTTTCCCAGAAATTGCTTGGCAGTTTAGGCAGGCGTTTTTGTTTGTTTATTTGCTTTTAAGAATGATTTTGTGATTGCTAGTGGTAAGTATTAAGCCAAATACACAATGTTTTCAAATTGTCCCTCTTTAGAGCTTGTTTAAATAATAAATACATTAATAACAATAAATAAACAGCTATGCTGGTAAGGTAAGAAAAATCGGAGGTGGGAAACAGAGCAGTGAGAAAGAGCTAGATAAAAGTGTTTAAATTGAATTAAAATGGTTTTTACAAATCTGCATCATCATTTAAGTAAAATATGAATTTTTTTGAATAGTGATTTTTCCTAATAGAATTCCTGAAAAACTTAAGATGAAAAACTGCAAAAGCTAGGAGCTGGGGAACAAAAAGTAAAATGGTATTAATAATAATCCTTAATTAGAACATGTTGTGATTGTGTTGATATTTATAAGTGAGGCATTTATTAATGAGATTTTTCCTTTGGAAATTCTCAAGGGAAAATGATATGACATAGAAAAAAGGGAAATGTAATAAAAAGTAAAGATGAGTATAAATAAATATATTTACATATGCACATGTATACATATTTTGTTTCTTATATTTACATTTGTACTTATCAGCTCTTATACAATACCAATGCCTCAAGACAATATGCAAAATGACAGAACAATAGGTGAAGTAATGCCATTTATAAAAAATCAAATGATATCTCAGTTCTGTAAAATATACTAAATGTCAAAAAAAAAAAACACCCTGCAATCTATGTACTAATCAAGGAGACAAGAATTATGACATAATAAACACATAATAAATTTAAAAATAAAATGTTCTCAATGTAATGCATCAAATTTATATATATATTGGACTGTGAATCTAGATCCTATGCTTGACAAAAATTGATTATTCAACCCCTGAATCGTTCAGCAACTCATGACTAATCTTTCTGTTTTCTCCCTGTTTTAGACTAGAATATGTTAAGACAATAGCAACCTTAGGAAGATAAGAATAAAAAGCTCTTTGAAGCTTAAAAATAAAATTAGAATACACAGTATAGAATAAAATTGAACCCATGGTATTTTCATGTTTAAAATTGGTTTATCCATTACAGTGGATATCCATCTTTGTAATCATTTTGACAATTTATGTGTACTTTATTCTGTGGTGTTTACCAATACCAACAACCAATTTTCTTATTCTCCAACTTGGTTTGTAAACTCTTTATTCCATTCTGACACTATTTGGGGTAAGCACAGACCCCACAGCTTAAAGACTCAGTCCCACATGACTACCTCTCCCAACTTTAGAGGGCAGTAGCAAGTCCCAGACCTCAGTGGTTGATCGATGGTTTCTCTGCTGCCTTCCTTGGGTTCAGTGATTTGCTAGAATGGCTCACAAACTCAGGGACATATGTTACGTATGTCTACCAGTTTATTATAAAGAATATTATGAAGGATACACATAAATAGGTAAATGAAGAGGTATGTAGGGTGAGGTCCAAAAGGGTTCTGAGCATAGGAGCTTCCATCCTGTGGAATTGGGGCACACCATCCTCCGTCATATGGATGTGTTTATCAACTTGAAAGCTTTCTGAACTTCCATTGCTTAGGAGTCTTTATGAAGGTTTCATTGCATAGCCATGTTCAATCAATTATTAACTCAGTCTCTAGCCTTTCTCCCCTCCCCAGAGGTTGAGAGGTCAGGCTAAAAGATCCAGGCTTCTAATCAAGGCTTGGTCTTTCTGGCAACCAGTCTCCAACCTGAAGACAGCTAGGGGCCTCTAAGAGTTGCCTCATTAGAATAAAAGAAGGTCCTATCACCTTTATCATGAGGAAATTCTAAGAGTTTTAGGAGTTCTGTGCCAGGAATCAGAGACAAAGACCAAATATCTTTTTATGAGATACCACAGTCCTATTCTATAGTGTTTAAAGCATGTCTTCTTTTCTGATATGTTAGACTTATAATTTTTATTAAATGTTTATAAGAGTTTGTGAGTGGAAATTGTCAAGATAAAGTCATTTATGTCAAGGCAACTAAATGGAGCCAGGGGGCCATGAAGAAGTCTGTCTTATGTACATCTCACCCATGAACTTTTGAACTTTTAAGCCAACTATGAAACCATATCCTGGACTTTACTTCTTCCTTACCACAGTAACCAGACCATCTACATTCTTCATCTTAAAAGAAGCCAATTCCTTTTACCAACTAGCATCCTTTCTTTGCATACTGGACCTAACTTAGCCAGAATCCTTCATTTGCATGGAGGACCTAAATGAAAACAACACTTGCTTTTATAAACCCGGCCTTTCTTTGTTCTCTTCAGAGCACAATTTGGATTGCAACATGAATCTGTGCCTCCCAGAGTGCAATCCTCTGCTCAAATGAATGCCTTTTGTTTGTTTGTTTGATGATTTTATTGAATGATTTTGTGGTGAGTAATATACTTCTTGGTCACTAATATACTTTTAAATTCATAGGCTTTGCTTTGTTGATTTTTATTGTTAATGAAAATAATGATTTATAAATGACATACAATTAACACTTGGAGAAATTATAAGTAGTGTCATATGAAAAATATTCCAAGTGTTAAACAATCTATATCTTCCACCTGAGCCCCTCAAACATTATGTAATGTGTTAGCAAAACAGATGAAGACAAATCCATAAAGGAAATGGAAGAAATTTCACAAAAGACATAAAGCTAAAGAACAAAAAAAAAGAAGAAGAATATTTGAGGACTGAATAACATTTAAATTGGAAGAAAAAAGTTTAGTTAACACCTAAAATTGTTAAAGGTGTCAACATCATCAATGAATTACTGAGTGACAGTGGCACATGGGTCGGTGACAAAACAGAGTTGTGTGTTGCATAACCAGATGATGTGTGGTAATTTTAAATTCAGAATTATACCAATATAATTTCAAAAACATGCTCAAGAATCTGGCAGGACACAACCAGCTGGCTCCCTTCTTCCTTTAATGGACTCTGAGCACCTTGTTTTGGTGTTTGCCTGGAGTTATCAGCCCCTGATGCAAATTTTCTGTTATATATAGTGCATAGAAGATTTTTCAGGTGCGAGGTCTGGCATAGAGATTAGAATAATCAAAGTGCAGATGATTAAAATGCCCTTTAGATGATCATAATAGTCTTTTGGCCAAACACTTGCCCCTTGGCCACTTATATATTATACAGTTTCTTCTTCAGGTTGTTCTCACTACTTAATGATTTTACTTACTTTCTCCTTAGATGTGCTAAATTCATGGTCTATGCCTATAGCTTTAACCTAGAACTAGGTTCATGCTAAATTCATGGTCTATGCCTATAGCTTTAACCTAGAACTAGGTTATCAGTTGATTTGTAGTAATTCCTCAGCTACCCACTTTGTAGTCTGGCCTAGCTGTTTGATGAAGATTATTTTCAAACAGTGTGAACTAATGCTGAGAAAAGAGATGGTCACTTACATATATCTGAGGTGAATCTGAATGTATTACTTAAGCAAGAAGATTAGTACGTGTAGAAAAATTCTCTGAGACTAAGTATTATGGTATTAAATGACTTTTAAAACTCAGAAAGATTGAAGATTTGGGCTTTTTTTTTTTTTTTAATTAAAAACTGGCTGACTTTCAGCATGGGTAATGGAGCAGAACAAACACTGATTTGCCTGGAATTCAAAAGTTAGAGTCACAGCCAAATTTTAACTGATTTTTGGGCATGAACCATCTTCTGTAGTTACTTGTTTACTTCTTGAATCTATGGACAAAGAAGAGTAGAGAGATTCTTTTGGATAGTTTAAAAAAAACATTATTCTCAATGTCAGAGTTCAACTACTTGACAATATCCCTTTATTTCAGGAAAGTTTCATTATAGTTTCAAAATAATCACTGAACTATGAACATCAGAGTAAAAGAGAGCAGGTATGGTTTTGAAATAGATGCTTCAGGTAAGAAGACATCTGGAATCAGAGATAAGGAACAGAAGATAAACATTCTCCAGCTCACTGTTATAAAGTTAGTGAAATAAAGGGGATTCTTCACTTGAGAGGTGTTCTCAGAATAAAATATAATTTACACAAAAGGTGTTTTATTTAAATGAGATAGGAATTTCAAGCGACACCCTGAAAATGGAAAGAAATGGAAGAATAGTTGATGGAAGGTTAGTGGAAAATTGGCCCAGGATAATTTAAGGATAAAAATATAGGAGAGGATAGATGACCAGAAAAGCATGCATATTTGTCTAGTGGAAAACTAGTTTAACTCTATTCAGGTTTACGGACAAGCATAATTATGAATTTCATGTAAAGGCAGCTCCTTGATAAGACTACAATTTTGTAGTGATCATTAAGTTTTCAAAAAAAATACATCATTGGCCTTTTCTTAGTTGAGTGCGGCTTTCACATTAGCAGTTTTTTAATTCACTGGAGATAAACTAAAGTCTCCCATTAATTGTGACCTAATTTAAAAACAGAGAATATTTTTATTCAGTGATTTTTTTTCCATCTTTGTTATTTTTTTAAAAAAATTATTGATGTCTAATTTACATATTGTAAAATTTGCTCATTTTAAACTACAGTTCTATGCAGTTTTACAAAAACATACCTTAATGTAAGCAAAACCAAAATCTAGACATAGAAAAGTTATATCATTTCAAAAAAATTCCCTTGGGCAACTTTGTTGGCAACTCCCCTACCCCAGTGCTTTTACAATCAGTGATTTTTCTTTTTGTCTCTACCATTTTGACTTTTCTGGAATGTGTGTATATATATATGTATGTGTGTATATATATATACATATACATATATATGTATATATATATACACACAATGTATATATATATGTATTGAAACTCAGAGTATATAGTATTTTGGGTCTAGTTTATTTCACTTAGTATAATGCTTTCGCTTAGCTTAACTCATGGCCTCGCATATACTAGTAGTTAGTTCATTTCTTTTGCTAAATAGTATTCCATTGTATAGATATAGCACAGGTTAGTCATTCATTCACCAGTTAATAGACCGGGTACTTCCCACTTTGGGGCAATTACGAGTAAAGTTAAATATACACTGTTCTTCTTGTGATCAAAAGTTTCTATTTCCCTTACAGAAACTCTATCATGTTGAAATTGCTGAATGTTATGATAGTGTATATTCAACTTCCAAACAAAATGCTACAAATTTATTTCCCTGTAGCTAAACCATTTTACATTCCAGCCAGCTACAAATGAGAGATTCAGTGCCTTGCCTCCTGGAAGTACTTAGGACTACCAAACTTTTATTTTTCTTTAATTGAACCACTCTAATAAGGGTGTAATGATACATCATTTTGCTTTTGATTTATGAATTGAATATATGATTATGAAAATGATATCAAATAGCTTTTCTTCTGCTTATTCACCATACTACTTCTTTAGTAAAATGTCTGTTTAAATCTTTACAGTTTTTTATTAAGTTGCTTGTTTTTTACTATTTAGTTATTAGGGTTTTGTATATTTTTAAGATTAGTTTTTTTTTTTTTTTTCAGATGTGTGGTTTGAAATATTTTGTTTAGTCAAGGGGTTTGAAAGCTTTTAATACTGATAAAGTTCATTTATCAAATGTTTACTTTATAGATCACGCTCTTGGCATCATATCTAAAAAAATTCGTCTAACTGATATTTCGAAAACTTCCTTATATGCTTTCTTCTTGAAGTTTTATATCTTTAGGTTTAATATTTAGGTCTGTGATCACACAAACACACAGAGAATATGGTGTGACTGCTGTGTGCCTCCTTTTCAAATAGAGTTTTCCCCTTTTCAAATAGAGCTGTGACAGTTATGCTGTCTGACCCATCACTATTTTTGGGGCTATGAGGAGATGATAATATGTATCTTTAGTTTATTAGTCTTTAGATCAAAAGGAACTACAATCAAGGAGCTATAGTTAAGGGGCAACATATCATGAGCTCTATTTGCAAGACCAGAGGCAAGATTCTGAAGTTTTTGCTGATACAATAATAGGATATAACTTGTAGAGGTTTTGTGAGGGGGTGAACATATTTTGCATGTGAGAGGAATAGAAATAATCTGTGGCTAGAGAATGGACGGTATCAGTTTTAACAAATACTTTGATACTCCAGCTGTCGGGAGGTAGACCTAATTTTGCCTTTCTTGACTTTGGGCTTAACATAGTCACTTGCTTCTAGGGAATAGTATAAAGCAGAAATGATGGTTTATAACTTAGAAAACTGGGTCATATAAACCCTTATGCCTTTCTCTCTGCTCTCTACTTCAGATTACTTGCTTGAGAGGAAGATATACCTACCATATTATGGATCTATCTATAAGTTGCCTATAAAGAGGCCCCACAGCAGAGATATGAGGTCACTGGCCTATACTCAGGAGGGAACTATGGCCTTCTGCCAAGAGCCATGTGAGTGAGCCATCTTTAGATTTTCAGACAACTATAGCTCCTGCCAACATCTTAACTACAACCATATAAAATACCTTGAGATACAACCACCTATCTTAGTCACATCCAAAATCATGACCCACCGAAACTATGAGATAATAAAATGTATATTGTTTTGAGCCATTAAGTTTTGGGGGTAATTTGTTATGCAACAATAGATAATTAATACACCAATTCAGACATGAGTTTCAGTTGGATTTTCTAAACACCAGTGGAGTAGCAATTAATAGGCTCCTTTTCCCTGTTGCCAGGAAAAGACTATTATTTTTATATTTGATTTGCATCTCTCAAAGTAATATAGGCTTTATTTCAAATCATTTATCTTACATATGTTGACCAATATTCATAATTCTTACTAATCAACTCATTTGCTGACAAAGAAAAAAACTGAAACATTAAAATTCCGAGTTGAATACTTATCTGTATATTTTCAAAGGTAAATAATAGATGAAATTAGTTATTTGCATAAGTATACAAGAAGTAAATTTCTCTTAATGGTATTAACTACACATAAATTTTAGGAGGAAATACAGTTCACAGTGGAGTACAAAGAACTCATTTCTTATGCCTCAAACATAAGATTTCTCTGACATAAAGATGAAAATTGATCTGGATGTTTTGGTTTCTTTGATTTTGATGAACTCTAATATTAATATTCTTTGAATGATTTTCACTCTTATCAGAATCAAGATGTGTACCATATCAGAATCAAGATGTACAACAAACCTCTGAGAATATTAATGTCTTTTGTCAAATGATTAACTCTGAAAGCAACAAAAAATTATAGACTATTTAAGACTTCATTTAAGACAAATTTTATATCTTCGTTGTGAAGAAATTAATTTTCTTTCCATAATGTTTATTTACATGTAGATTTAAATATTTTATTTACTTAAAAAGTTATTTGAACAGAGAATCAATATTTCATTACTGATCGAGAAGCTAATTTTCAAGTTCAATTATGCAATATCGATGCACTAGGATTGTTGAGCTCTTGACTTAAAGATACATGTGTAATCTAAAGGTTAGGACCTCACTGGAATAGGTTTTTTCCATATAGATTTATTACTGCTGAGCAGCAACTGGAAAACCAATGATCTTTTTTTACCATCACTGAAAATAAATTCAACCAAGGACAATGACTAGTCAACCATGAAATTGTGCACTTAAGCAGACTTCACACTGACAACAGAAATGCTGAAGGGAATTTATATATACTTGCTAGAACCTCCTCTGTTGAGTGTTATTTTGCAAAATCTTTTCTATGATCCATTTGTAGTGAAAACAGCAGTATATCCATTTGCTGTTTCAATATCTATTCTCAAGATTTATATTGATCAGGAATAGTTACTTCAGATTCAAAAGGGCAATAACTCATATTTTCACTTCACATTTCTCTAAGAAAGATCTTTTTGATTGATCAAGAATAGTCAAAATCTTGAGAAATAACATACGGGATAAAAATCATATCATAAATATCTATATCTAAAATACACGCATGCATGCATGCACACACATATATAATTTTGATTACTTAGAAACAAATAATCCTCAGAAACAAATACCATAGGTACAACTATTATTTCTAATTTATATGAGTCAAGAAACTAAAGCATAGAAGTTAAGTAAACTGTCTGCCCACGGAAATAGTTTTTAACCCATTTCATCTTTTCCTGGTCCATGCTCTTAAACACTGGGCAATTCAATACCTCTAAAACTGAGTATAACATATATCTAACAAATCACAATACAATATCTATCGCTATGTATATATTTTTAAAATACAGTTTAGTACATTTTTCTATTTTATTATGTGTATAATAATTAAAACAATTATGTTTGTTATAAAAAATATCTATCATTAATTATTATTACAATATGTTCTAGGAACTATACCAAGGGCTTCATATAAATTATTTGATTAGATATTCGCAACAATGTGCCATGCTTATTTT
Organism: Pteropus vampyrus; assembly: GCF_000151845.1. Lineage (NCBI taxonomy): Eukaryota > Metazoa > Chordata > Mammalia > Chiroptera > Pteropodidae > Pteropus > Pteropus vampyrus. Next base: position 7,161,852 of record NW_011888808.1, on the reverse strand, counting down.
AAAAATGAGAAAATAATCTAAGGCAGATTGTGCGACTTCTCTGAGCCTTATTTTCGATTTGTGGCAGATTCAGTATTGAAACACATCCATTTAAAAGAAATTAATAAAAACTAACTTTCATTTTATAGATTTCTTATTACATTATTAAAAATAATTTAAAGTCCACATTGATTTTCATGGATTTTTCATTTATACCTGATTTATCTAAAATTAAGTGCTGTGCAATAAGTAGGAATTAAAATCCTACATTACGCACCTGACTGGTGAGTGAACAATTGGGTAAATACAAACACAGGACAATGACAAGTAGTAATTATTATCTCTTTTACATATCTTACTATTTTTTTATAAACATTTTTAAACATATGTATCCTGTGATCCTTTTAAAAGTGTTTGTTTAAATGGATTTCTTTTATCTCATTTGGGAGCATATTGTGCAACAGAACAAAGATTGTACATAGTGATTTAAGAAATAAAAACAATCCGTGGCTAAATAATATGCTGAGAAAAGCATGATTAATGTGAAAGATTTTTTGCTATTGTGGGCGCACAATTTAAGTCCTTTATGGTTATACTTAATATCTTAAGGCATAGTTCCAGAATTAAAGCAAAGAAAATTTTACTTTTGACTTACAGTTTTAAACATTATTTATCATGTCATTACTGAATAGGTATAAACATTACATAATATTGATTTAGTTTTTTAATTTAGTTTCACCATGTGAAAACTAACATTAAGAATTGAAGAAGTTTTGATAATATGATGGTTATTACAACATATGAAATCTAAGTCAAATGTTTAGCTTTTCTATAAAAAAACAATTAAATTTTATATTAGAAATTGAAGGTCATCTTGGGGCATTATCCTCATTAGGTTACCAAAATATTTTTTTAACAATATTTGTGATTAAGCCATAAAGAACTTAAGATATTAGGTTGGAAAAATTTAAGGGTCAGGAAAAGCTGGATGCATGAAGGAATAATAAAAATAATTGTTATTGTAGTCTAAATATACTTCTCTAGAGGTTGAATGCAAAAAGGATGGCAAAAGTAATAAAGGTGAAGTCCAAGATGGGATGGAAATGACAGGCATAAAAAGACACATTTGCATTTTTGCTTTGCTTTCTACAAACAAATATACTCCATCAGAATGATATATTTCAAAAGTTGCTTTCTTTGCAAGTTTCAGATCTCTGTTCTTATAATTTTTCATACCTTGGGTTAACACTATGTGTTGTATAAAGCTATTAGAATTAAGTTAATATTTTTAAGTAAAAAAATAATGAATAAAGACAACTAAACTTTGGTGACTTACAGATTTACCCAATCACTACAAATATTTTATTAAACATAATGATATTAGTTGTTTAGATACCGTTCCTTATCAATATAGTCCTAGATATTGTGTTTTTTTCCCCAACATATTTATGACTTTGGTTACAGCAGGTGTTTATTTCCTTTGAGCAAGATAACCATATACATATCTGTCCTGGGATAAACAGGTTTACAACTTTAACTCCTGATAAAAAACTTGTTTAACAACAAAAGAACATGCGGCAAGAAATATTGTTCATTCCTTCTTAGCTCAGAAAATAGGTTTTCGTTCACTCTTTTTAAATTCCAATGTCTTTCTTGACAAAAATTTACTTAAATATCCAGAAGTCATATAAGCAAACCAAAATTCCTGTAACTTCAAACACTGATTTTGACAAGAGAACATTTGTACTAGGGCTGTCAATGGAGTAGGAGGCTGCATTGAGGAATAATAGTTTCAAGCACCAGAAGAGGCGGTAGCAGAAAGCAAAGCAAGACTTCAGACTGCTCAGGTCTCTGTATCTACACTAGACTTCCAGCAATAGAGAAACTGCTGAGTCCCAAAGGAACCACATTTGAGTTTCCATGCAAGCAATAGGAAAGAAGCAAATGGGACCAGTCTTTTGGAACCAGAAAATCATTTTGTGTAACTAATGTATATATGGTGAGGATGATATATACATTAGTTACACAAAATGTATATATGGTGAGGAAACAGAGAATCAATATTTCATTACTGATCGAGAAGCTAATTTTCAAGTTCAATTATGCAATATCGATGCACTAGGATTGTTGAGCTCTTGACTTAAAGATACATGTGTAATCTAAAGGTTAGGACCTCACTGGAATAGGTTTTTTCCATATAGATTTATTACTGCTGAGCAGCAACTGGAAAACCAATGATCTTTTTTTACCATCACTGAAAATAAATTCAACCAAGGACAATGACTAGTCAACCATGAAATTGTGCACTTAAGCAGACTTCACACTGACAACAGAAATGCTGAAGGGAATTTATATATACTTGCTAGAACCTCCTCTGTTGAGTGTTATTTTGCAAAATCTTTTCTATGATCCATTTGTAGTGAAAACAGCAGTATATCCATTTGCTGTTTCAATATCTATTCTCAAGATTTATATTGATCAGGAATAGTTACTTCAGATTCAAAAGGGCAATAACTCATATTTTCACTTCACATTTCTCTAAGAAAGATCTTTTTGATTGATCAAGAATAGTCAAAATCTTGAGAAATAACATACGGGATAAAAATCGTATCATAAATATCTATATCTAAAATACACGCATGCATGCATGCACACACATATATAATTTTGATTACTTAGAAACAAATAATCCTCAGAAACAAATACCATAGGTACAACTATTATTTCTAATTTATATGAGTCAAGAAACTAAAGCATAGAAGTTAAGTAAACTGTCTGCCCACGGAAATAGTTTTTAACCCATTTCATCTTTTCCTGGTCCATGCTCTTAAACACTGGGCAATTCAATACCTCTAAAACTGAGTATAACATATATCTAACAAATCACAATACAATATCTATCGCTATGTATATATTTTTAAAATACAGTTTAATACATTTTTCTATTTTATTATGTGTATAATAATTAAAACAATTATGTTCGTTATAAAAAATATCTATCATTAATTATTATTACAATATGTTCTAGGAACTATACCAAGGGCTTCATATAAATTATTTGATTAGATATTCGCAACAATGTGCCATCCTTATTTTAAAAATGAGAAAATAATCTAAGGCAGATTGTGCGACTTCTCTGAGCCTTATTTTCGATTTGTGGCAGATTCAGTATTGAAACACATCCATTTAAAAGAAATTAATAAAAACTAACTTTCATTTTATAGATTTCTTATTACATTATTAAAAATAATTTAAAGTCCACATTGATTTTCATGGATTTTTCATTTATACCTGATTTATCTAAAATTAAGTGCTGTGCAATAAGTAGGAATTAAAATCCTACATTACGCACCTGACTGGTGAGTGAACAATTGGGTAAATACAAACACAGGACAATGACAAGTAGTAATTATTATCTCTTTTACATATCTTACTATTTTTTTATAAACATTTTTAAACATATGTATCCTGTGATCCTTTTAAAAGTGTTTGTTTAAATGGATTTCTTTTATCTCATTTGGGAGCATATTGTGCAACAGAACAAAGATTGTACATAGTGATTTAAGAAATAAAAACAATCCGTGGCTAAATAATATGCTGAGAAAAGCATGATTAATGTGAAAGATTTTTTGCTATTGTGGGCGCACAATTTAAGTCCTTTATGGTTATACTTAATATCTTAAGGCATAGTTCCAGAATTAAAGCAAAGAAAATTTTACTTTTGACTTACAGTTTTAAACATTATTTATCATGTCATTACTGAATAGGTATAAACATTACATAATATTGATTTAGTTTTTTAATTTAGTTTCACCATGTGAAAACTAACATTAAGAATTGAAGAAGTTTTGATAATATGATGGTTATTACAACATATGAAATCTAAGTCAAATGTTTAGCTTTTCTATAAAAAAACAATTAAATTTTATATTAGAAATTGAAGGTCATCTTGGGGCATTATCCTCATTAGGTTACCAAAATATTTTTTTAACAATATTTGTGATTAAGCCATAAAGAACTTAAGATATTAGGTTGGAAAAATTTAAGGGTCAGGAAAAGCTGGATGCATGAAGGAATAATAAAAATAATTGTTATTGTAGTCTAAATATACTTCTCTAGAGGTTGAATGCAAAAAGGATGGCAAAAGTAATAAAGGTGAAGTCCAAGATGGGATGGGAATGACAGGCATAAAAAGACACATTTGCATTTTTGCTTTGCTTTCTACAAACAAATATACTCCATCAGAATGATATATTTCAAAAGTTGCTTTCTTTGCAAGTTTCAGATCTCTGTTCTTATAATTTTTCATACCTTGGGTTAACACTATGTGTTGTATAAAGCTATTAGAATTAAGTTAATATTTTTAAGTAAAAAAATAATGAATAAAGACAACTAAACTTTGGTGACTTACAGATTTACCCAATCACTACAAATATTTTATTAAACATAATGATATTAGTTGTTTAGATACCGTTCCTTATCAATATAGTCCTAGATATTGTGTTTTTTTCCCCAACATATTTATGACTTTGGTTACAGCAGGTGTTTATTTCCTTTGAGCAAGATAACCATATACATATCTGTCCTGGGATAAACAGGTTTACAACTTTAACTCCTGATAAAAAACTTGTTTAACAACAAAAGAACATGCGGCAAGAAATATTGTTCATTCCTTCTTAGCTCAGAAAATAGGTTTTCGTTCACTCTTTTTAAATTCCAATGTCTTTCTTGACAAAAATTTACTTAAATATCCAGAAGTCATATAAGCAAACCAAAATTCCTGTAACTTCAAACACTGATTTTGACAAGAGAACATTTGTACTAGGGCTGTCAATGGAGTAGGAGGCTGCATTGAGGAATAATAGTTTCAAGCACCAGAAGAGGCGGTAGCAGAAAGCAAAGCAAGACTTCAGACTGCTCAGGTCTCTGTATCTACACTAGACTTCCAGCAATAGAGAAACTGCTGAGTCCCAAAGGAACCACATTTGAGTTTCCATGCAAGCAATAGGAAAGAAGCAAATGGGACCAGTCTTTTGGAACCAGAAAATCATTTTGTGTAACTAATGTATATATGGTGAGGATGATATATACATTAGTTACACAAAATGTATATATGGTGAGGACGATATATAAAACGATAATAGAAAAGCTGGTCTTCCTATTTTTCTTGAATGGTAATGCTTCTGTTTTTTCACTTAGGCCCCCAAATTTAGTAAATTTAAAAGAGCAAAGTTGAAAAATACCAACTCATGTGTGTATCCATATATATCGATCAAATTTGAAATGTGTATGTGTGTATAATGTACATTAGTGTATGGACATATACGAAGCAGTCTTTATATAGTCAATTACAGTTTAATATGCTCATTATTAAAATGTTTGTTCTTTTACTCTTATACAACTATTTTCATCACATTTTCCATGTTGACCATCTCAATTATAGAAACTGTCTCAAATGTACTGTTTTACAGAGGACCAAATTGATAAATCGTTAGTTCTTAAGGGTGAATATTTCATTTTAAGTGAAAACGCATTTTCATTATCTGGAAGTGTGTGTATGTCTGTGTGTGTGTGTGTGTGTGTGTGTGTGTGTGTGTAGTCATCTAAAAATTTTAGATGTATTGCAATGACAAATTTCAAAAATCATATGCATTCATGATAAAAAAATAAACTTACACTTTTCAGCAGATGGCCCTATAATCTCCATACCAATCCTCTAATTTCTTTGCATTTTGATGACTCATTTTACATCATAAGAAACTCTTTACTAATCTCTGATTATAATACTGTTGTTACTATAATTCTCATTTATCTCAATCAGTTAGTTCTCTTCATCATTGCAAGTCTGGCAGAAGCTGGAAATTTCTGTAGGGATTAGGACTGATGAAATCAGACGTTATTGATGAAATGCACAGATACTTTTTTTATACAGTCCCTTCTCTTTCACAACGTCTTATTTCACTCTGTGAAATGAAATGCCATCACTGGTTTATTTCTCATACTCTTCTGTTCTGCTTGGACTTCCTTATAATAAAACAATTCCTTCATTTCATCAGTGAGTATTGCCTGAAACTATTTCTTTACTGACCCTTAGCTCTCTCAGCATAATATGTATTTCCTTGAAGCATTCATGAGTGAAGTATATCCTTTTTTCTATAATTTTTCTTACCAGGTTATAAAACCAAGAAAGTGTTCAGTATAATTCTAGCTTACCTGTGTGCATTGAAAACTAATTGTTTTTCATTTACATTCAAATTTCTTCAAGCAGTAACACAAGAGTCTTTCGTGTTTCTCTTTTTTGGCTAGATCTACTTCTTTCAAGCTTCCCCACTCTTTACCCTTGTCCTTAGTCCCTGGTAACAAGGGTTCTGTTCTATATTTCTATAATTGTAGCATTTCAAGAATGTCATATAAATGGAATCATACATTATCTAACCTTATGGCATTGATTTTTTTCATTCAGTATAATTTGGTAGAGCTTCATCTAACTTGCTGCCTGTATCGGTAGTGCTTTCCTCTTTATTGCTGAGTAATATCCCATGGTATGCATATGCTAACATTAACTTTTTTTTTTTTTAATTTGTATAAGAGTTTGTCTGAGCCAAAACTGACCACAATTGCTGGGAAGCAAGATCTCAAATACTCCCTAATATTAACTTTTAAAAACCAATTATTTTCCTTTCTAATTCATTCAAGCAATCATTAATATACAGCCTTGCTCATACTATTAACAGCTCTGAAATCTCAGGTTCCGATATCTTTCTCTGTCTCATCATTATTCCCTATTTATCAACCTTATCACAACTGTTCTTTTATAGGACCTTCACTTGTACTTCAAATTCTAGTCTCATAAAAGTTATTTCATTCTATGTCCATTTTTGTTTTCACGGGGTTATTAAGTTGCTTATTCAACTAATTTTCTACACTTTAGATGACCTATTCCAGCCATACTTATTTTTTTGCCTTGTCCAACATCGAAAACTTACTCAGACTTACTCAGTGATGTCTCCCAGCACACTCCTTAGTATAATCCTTAACTTTACTCAGTTTATAATCCTTGCACATTTTTCTAACCAGTTGTTTGGATTCCTCACAAAGATAGTATCAAGATTGCATTAATTTCTCTTACACTCATCAATGACATTGCCTACAATTTTCATCATTAAAATGGTGTTTAACATGTAAGAAATCTGTTAAATTCCTGTGAAATACCCTGTAAATATACTGAGTTATCTAATCTTGTGTTCTCTCTCCAATTATCACCTTTAGAAACTTATTATATCAATCTTTTCTCACATAACTCATGCTTTCTTTTCCCTTAATGTTGTCTCTTTAAATTATTGACATCAGAATTAAATGTAGATGTATATATATTAATAAGTAGAACATTGTTATTCAAAAGTCATCTCAAAGTGACGGAATGTTACCTGCTGGATTGAAATCTCATTGACTTACTTAATAAATGTCAGTAAGGAGTGACAGACAGAAGTTTAGAAAGGGTTAGTTACCTATGGAAGAAGAGTAAAAGGAGACTATCAGGCATAATCATCACCAAAATCCAACAAAGTACTGCAAGTATTCTAAACTCATCTGACCACTTTAAACCCTTCTAATTATGATTTGCTCTCCTGAAATATATGGAAGCAAGAAGAAAGTGCAAAACACACACTGATAAAAAAAAAAAAGGATGTGGTATTCACGTGACACTTATTGAAAATAAAACAGATCAGAATTTTGTACCTTTATGAATCAATCCAACTCCTTACTTCATCAGTGTGATATCAGTTTAAAGAGAATCCTGCCTTACAGTATTGATAAAGTCCTTATTTTTGAATTTTTCATTGTAGGACTTCAACTCTGAATTTTTGTAATTTTACTGAAGAATATCAGAATATATATATATATATATATAATATCAGTGTGTATATGTATATATATATACACACACACATATATACAAATATATATATTAAGTCATACTTCTTTTATATTTTACTAATGTTTCTTAAAATACTTTCTTTTGGTCTTCAAATACTTAAGCTACTTATCCTCCAGTGGATAAAGTCACACTCCATTCCCCTGTGAAAAGGGACGCCATCAGAAACATATTGCATTAAGTTCTTGCACCCCAAGAAATTTATGTATGCCAAACTCTACCTTTGTCTCCTGTATTAAAGAAAAAAATATCAAACTACTATCCAGGTCTGTACCTGTCATCAATTTTCCACACACAAGTTTCTCTCAGATTCCCTTTACCTTTATGTCTTCTTGTCCCACAGCTTCCACAAGCTTTGTTCCTAAAAAGGGCCTCTGGAACCTTGGACTACTGGAAATATTTTCCTTTAGAGCTAATGCATCCTTAGGATAACTCTTAGCCAAGGACTTACTGATACAGGATTATAAAAGCCCAGTTCCCCTCCTGGAGCAGGGAGAAATTCTGAGTTGTCATTTTCATTCCAGGGGTTCATGCAGAATTAAGATAATGCTGGGACTACACTTGGCATCATAGCTTTGGCTTTTCCCTGTCTTGTTTTTTTCATTCCCCTTATTTTTTTCCCTTAATAAACCTTAAGTCTGTACTTTAGGTTCTACTTTTAGGGAACACAAGCTATGACAAAAGCTAATTATAACCACCACCTGCACTGGTATCATACCCCCTCTTGCAGTCTATAGGAATTTAATCTATCTCCAATTATGCTTATTTCATTAACATTGCCCTTTCTCTGAACTTTTTCTTTGGTCCTTCAACATCGTTTTCTAATTATTACCTAACTTTCTTCGCCCCCTCCATATTTAAGTTTCTGAAAAGAATAGTCTGTGCTCATTTCTCCAGCTCATTTCCTCTCCACTTTCAACCCATTGAAACTCAAGTTGTGCTTTCCCTATTTAAAATTATTTTTAAATTGATGTTGCCCATTCTTGTACAATGTCTTCACTTAACATTATGATAACTTCTGCAACTTTAAGGGAAATGATGTATAAAGAAACTAATTTTACCATAGGCTAATTGATATAAACAAGAGTTAAATTAAGTTCCCATGGGATCTCATCAACATTATTATAAAATAATGTTGACCAAAAGGATGTTATTTGAGAACCTGCTGTATTTACAAATGCTTATTTAAACTTATTATTTTCACAAAAGTGATAAATGCAAACCTTTTATATCAATTATTAATATCGGGTACTTTTAACAGTTGTGTGTCCTACTGCTGTATTCTTAAAAGGTCCTAGAAGCATAATGTCTGCTCAGCTTGCAAATCACTAGCACATTTTTAAAAAGTATTATTTATTTTATATGTGTTAGAAAATCTAAAAAAGACATTTCTAACAAATGTCTATAATATAAATATGGAAATTTAATAATCTTAAAAGTATTTTGAATCTACTTGCCAAAGAACAGAGGTTAAAAAAGGTAAAAACATATTTTAAAAGAACTATTTTCTTTCATGTCTGGTTGTTGAAGGAAAAAAATCCTAAAAATGGTTCTTAAATTTACACAATAAAGCCCTTGTCAAATCTTCATAAAGTTTGAAATATTATTAATACTAACTTTGATGATGGTAAATTTAATATATATATATGCATGAGATGGCAATAGTGTATGTTTTTGTGTTCTTATTTTACTTAGAGCCTGAATGAAAATACAAAAATATGCTTATTTTTATTAATATAGAAAAGTCATAAAATTTAACACCTATTTTCAACATAATGTATATAATTTATGATATAGATAAGCATTGAATGGCTTTATTTTTATTATTTCAAACAGAGAATGTGTTTAAAAGGCAACATACAAGTTTTGGACCATGAAAAGAAAATATGAAAACCTTTAGACAAGCTGTTAGCTAACATTTGAAAACCAAATTAAGCAGGTTTATTGTATAATGCAGCAGATGGAGAAAATGTGATCATCCTGGGAATAAATTTTCTTTATCTATCATTTCAACTTAGGTCTGTTCATGTGCTTCTCAGAAAATAAGTTTTACCCTATAACATGCTTCATATTACCATGAAATAATATTCTTTCAGGTATTTTCTGATTATATCTGCTCTAAGTTAAGGGTAAGGGAATGTTAATGTAACCAAATGGCAAGATCATGTGTGATTTTAAAGAGTAGGCAGTTCTATAATATTGAACAAAATATTCATTTATGGGCTCACAAATCTTCTCACCCAAAGGTGAAAAGTGGAAACATGAAAATTCAAATCTAAAGCCTTCCTTTTCTCAATTTTTATTTTGCATTTAGCTGAAAGACAGGGCAGAAGAGTGAGAGAAATAGCAGAATCTGTAGTGAAGATGGCATTTATCCACCTGTTAAAATGCATAGAGGTCAATTAGCAGATACCATATTATCTACAGATAGCAAAATGACAATACTTATAGATGCAAATACTTAAATTGCCTTTGGATTCTACTTTAAAATTTCTTAAAGGATATAAATGGAATGTCTATAGACAAATCTATTATGAAAGATATAAACTTATTATTTCCTGAGTATATTGATATTAATAATCAAAGTTGTCTGTGTCCAGGCAACATCAAGATTACCTGGGAGCTTGTTAGAAATGTGGAATTTCAGACTCCACCCTAGACCTATAAAGTCTATATAAGATCCCTAGGTGATTTATAAGCAAATGATAATTGGAAAAGTGTTGATCCTGTACATATAGATTATGTTTGGCAGACGAAGTTGCTCTAAATGCTTTCTATAGTTACAATTGTAGTGATGAAAGGAAAAGTTACCTCATGTGGGATAAATACAAATAAAAACCATTTTATCATTTTTATTCTCAAACTATTAGTATTATTTTAACAGGAGAAAATCAGATTCTTATTACAATGTAAATGACTAAAATTACCTTATGTAATTTATCTGGAACTTAAAATTTAAAATGAACTCATCAGAGTTTGCATTAGAAAATTCTAAAATAATATCAAACATAGAAAATGTTGCAATATCTAAGTAGTTTTCCTAAAATCTCTATAGGTCTAAGATAAAAGAGATTATAGCTTTATGATACATTTAATATGTTTGCCTTCAAAATAGCAAACACAAGATGACATATAAATGGTATTTTTTATAGCTTCTGAAAAAGCTATCTGATCAAAGAAGGATTTTGAATTAATTATATATTTTAGTGAATACTAAAAGATTCCATTTCCTTTGCTTTCTATCTTAAGGTATTTATTGTGCATTTCCCATTGATGAAGAATTAATGGCGATAGAGGTTGGTAATGTGTGTTGCATATTTTATATCTTTATCTGTATAAAAAATGAAGAAAAAGTTTTGTATATATAATTTAGCAAGAAGTTATATATAAATAAGTGGATGGTTCTGAAAGATTCAAAAACATTTTTATTCTTACTAAAGTACTTTGCATCAAATTACCTATTAAAGTTATTTTCAATAAATATATATCGTACATTGTTAATAAGAAAAAAGTTCTAAATTGCTAAACAATGTATACATTGGTATCTGACAAAATTTTAGTATCTTAAAGTTAGTTACATTAATATTAGAGAGCTCAATCAATAAACAGGGTACAAAAATGCATGTATATGACAATTTTATGAACTATTATCTTTTCTTCTATTAGAATATAAACTTTGAGAAATTGAATGAATATATTATGATGTTAATTAAACATCCATAAGGAATACATTAGAACACATTCCATGCGATGGAATGTCACCTTCCTATGAAATAGATGTATTCAGGTAAAAAGTGTGGGTAATATTTCAATGTATTTATACAAAATCCTTCTCTATTTTTTTAAAAATGTATTGGCCAATTCTAGTGAAATACTGGATACACTTTTATTTAATTGATAACTGAAATGATTATATAAAATATCAAGTATATTACAATATAATTTTTTATAAGAACATATTTAATTGAACACAAAGACAGCTATTTGTTCTTTAATGGTTTAAAAAAACAGTGAAATAATTGAATTTGCAAAGATTGATTGGACGTTGCAATTTAAATTACATCAGAATGCTCTCTTTCATTTCTGAATGGTTTAATAACTTTCATATCTACAATTTGGGAACTATTTCTTTCTAACATTGATAAAAGAAAGTTGTTTTCTAACATGCCACTAAAAATCTGCTATCTTATTTACCTGAAAGTTAAAGCAACACCACAAAATATCTGTGCAATTATACAACTTGTGCTTCTAAAACTTTTGCAGAACCTAGTTATTGACAATCTGACATAATAATTACAACTGAATTTAGCTTTTGATGTGACGATTACATGCAATTATAAATAATGCTTTCCCTCTAACAGACACATTTTTCATTTATAAATTTTGTTTACTGAATGTAACTGATAATAACATTGTGCTTCTATTTAAAAGACTCACGGTTTACATTGAATTCATATCCTAATAATTATTACATATTAATTATATCTAGACACACGAAATGTAGTTTAAAACACTCATGTCACTAAATTGTATTATAAGATTAAAATGAAAAATGGACCACAACATGGAGTTATGAATAATTTTATTTAAGCAGCATTATTTTTGCAACCATGGAAAATTTAATTCACAAATAGGAACACATAGCAACATTAAAGTAATATTAGAATGTTGGTTTTTAAATGGCCTTCATAAGTTTACAAATGTTGAATTTCATATGGAATTACCTTTAAACATGAGGCAAAAGTTTCACTGCAATTACACATATGTATAATATAGTCATTTCTCAGTGACATACAAATTTATAAATATACACAATATAGTGTGTGTGAAGTGTTAACACTATGTATACTGATCAACTGCAACAGAAAACTATAAAAGCACTAATTTTGAGGACATTTCTTAATCAATGTAAATAAGAATTGTTAATCAAAGATTTCAAATAGTGTTTTATAATATTGTATTATTTAATAATTTAAAATTATATTTACAACAGTTCATTCATACCTCTATTGTAATATTTTTGTTTACACACTGATTATTTTATATATAATAATTTTTCAGCCGTTATTCAAATTGGTAATTTTCGCATTCTTAATTTTTGTCCTTATTTTGATTTCATGCATTGCAGGAACAAATTTTCTCCTTTGACTAGTGTTAAAATGGTAAAAATGAACTTTGTTACAAGCAGATGTTTATTTTATAACATAAATATTTAAATTAGTGAATTGCATGGAGTTCTTTAATGGAAAGTGTTAACTTTATTGAGGAAAATTTAATTGCAGAATGGTTATTATTGTGAATAAGTTTTTCATGTATATCTGTCTACCTGTCTTTTATTTTTATTGCATCATTAGTTTTAACTGCTTTAATTATATCAGTTAAATCCATTTGCATATTATCATTGTGTATAGGTATATATTTTAGCAAGCAAGTACTCTGAATCACGGACATCTATAATATACAGTCTGTGAATAATTCTGAAATAGATTTGCATATTTATTTATGGAGCTGTATTGGGATCACTAGGATAGTTTCCCAAAATAGAAGAACTAATTTCTGTGAGAGTATTAAGAAGACAGCTGTCATGTAATGCTTCCCAAGTAGTTTTCGAAGTACATAAACAATATCCTGTAATGAACACTCTGATTAGCATATTAGATGAAGGGATGGAAATTCATCCTGAATAACTTCTTAAAGAAAAGACATTTTGAAGAATTAAAGAGACAAAGATTCTTTTTTCCTCATCTCTTAGTACTGTGCTTTTTCAGTCTAAAGTTTGAGGGCATATTTGCTGGTTTAAGCACCATCTTAAACATTGAAGCCCATGTAATGTTTTCCAATGAATTTAGAAAAAAATGTGAAATCGCACTGTGATACCCAATAAATTAGCGAAGAATGACATTAATCTTTTAATGACAGTGACCCTCCAGGCAAAATTGAAAAAAAAAAAGAGAGAGAGAGGAATTGGAAGCGTGGGTTTATGTAGCAGTCTATGAGGTTCCTTCATTTATCTTTCTTTTAAATGCTATAAAATGCCAGAAACAACTAGTAAAGTTCATATATATATGTGTATACACACACACACACACACACACACACATACACATATATACATATATATACACATACATATGTGTATATATCAGTTTATATATTCAAAATACATAATATACATTCTGAACTAAGTGTGTGTATGTGTGTGTGTGTGTGTATTAGTTCTATTTTTTTTTTTTTTTTGAAGTAAACAGTAGGGAGAACTTTGGGATCAATGCTGTTGAGAAGTAAGATAGCAATTCGCCATCACTGTGAAAGGATACACTCCTCACTCCTTCAGGTTATGCAGGAACAAACATCATATATTAAGGTAACTAGGCAGCAAGATTGCCGCAGTGCAGCTGAAGTCAAAGTAGTCTGAAGACTATAAGTAGTTTGTACACTATACTTATAATTTCAGCAGAGGGGAAAGTGAGGGCTTGAACATCATTTAATAATCATGTCAACTAGACTGAAGTTGCTTTACTGCAAAATTATAATTTATTTACCCAAAAGAGGCACATATAAATGTGTGTGAAGGTGTTACAAGGACTAAGCACAAAAAAGCCATCCTCATCCCAGTTTTGGAACAAACTAAATTACTGCCTAGGAATTTACTATAAGTATTAGTAAGTGCTGCAACTTAAAATGTGAGAGAATGACCCTAACAGAAGCTAAGCACATAGTAAGAGGAACCAAGGAGGGTATATATCTTTGTGTGGTTCCTTATTTTGCATGTATTGCCCTAACTACAATGGTGAGGAAAATAATCAAATCATTCAAACCAAAGCGTTGAATTAGAAAAAAAAAATCTTACTTTTGAGAATAATTACAATTGAATATGAGGAAATGTACAAAACCATTCCTGATGAAATTTTAAAAATCTAACTATAAAACAGTAAAGGATGCAAAATAAAATGCTGCAAGGAAAATGGGAATAATGAATTTGGGTGAATTGTCAAAAGAGGGTACAAAATCTAAATAAAAGCAATAAAAAAGACTGCAGAAGAAACAGAGAAATGAAACAATGAGAGAAAAGTTGGTAAATATGAAACTTAGAGAACTGAGATGCCACACATGCAAATGGTGCAGTATCTAAGAAAGAATAGGTAAAAATAAAAACCACAAATATATAATTTACAGGAAACCATGAAAGAGAGAGCTTAGAGATGACAAAGGTTTTGGGTCTAAAAATAGAAATCTCATTAAATTCATGAAATGATGCATAGGGTACAATACACTATTGATATCTCCTTAATATAAAAATTAGGGAACCACTTGAAAATATAAGCAATCAAAGAATATGTATCTAGATTTCTGGTCCTTGTATTCTTCAAGCCATAGCTAAGCAAGTCCCAAACAGGGTATGGAAAGAATAGGTGCTTGAAAAACAGATACTTATAACATAGCTTTTATAAACTAGATTTAAGTTTATAACCTGGTGAAGTTTTAGAATTTTCTTTACTATCTCTAGCTTAAGTTCTGAACTAAAATTGATGAGTAAGCCACTTTGTCTTTCTTCTTCCCACTCCCTTTCTCATCTTAATAAAAAATAAAAAAAAAGCACAAAAGCTAGGAAAAAATATACAATGTAAACAGTACATTAATGTGCCAGAGAATTAAAAAATACATTGTTTATTAAAATAATAATAATAATAATAATAAACAATAATAATAATACATGTATAAAAAGCTCAAATTTTGGTCAGAACATCCCTAAAAAATTGTTTCTACAAATATGTTCTGGTATGTGTTAAACAAAAGAACCAAATGGGCATTTACAGTTTTAATATTTTCATCTCCTTGTATTTCTCATTGACTATAAATTTCTTTACAATTTCTACTCTAATTCAGATAGGTTTTAACCATTCTAATCATTAGGCAGTATACTGGGCAATTATTATTTTACTTCTTCCCCAATCTCATAATCAAGCTTTTTACTTATGATCTCATGCTTTTTTTTTTTTCCCGCTTCTTAGTAAAATGCATAAAATATAAAAAAAGAAACTGAAAAATGTTATAAAAATTCGATTTTTTTGGATAGGATCACGAAGTTTCCTAAAATAAATTTATGTGTGGTATAATTGATGTATCAGTCTTCTAATAGGCTTGACAATTTTTTTCCGTTTGGTAATGCTATTATAATGTTAATTTGGAAAAATAGCAAAAAAAATTACAGATAAGGTAAAAAAAATAGTAGAGAAAGGAAAGAGATCGAAGAAGGAAGAGAAGAAAGAAGGGAGAAAGGGAGGAAAGGAATATTGAATAAGAGATAGTTACACTATTATATTTCATTATCATATTAAACTACTAATATGACTAATACATTTTAAGTTGAAACATTTTAAAGTAGAAATACATTAAAATATAATTAAACATTTAAATCAGGCAACTGCTCTAATAAAACAATGAAATCCAGACATACCATTGGATACCAAGAGAAAAAAATACATATATAATAGTGTGAGTATAAATGCCTATTTAATATCTAAAAAAGTAATGAAAAGTATGTAACATAATCTTAAAATAATCTACAGTCTTTTGACACACAAATTAATTAATTTAATTTGGTCTAAACAGTAAGAAATAATAAAGATCCACAAACTCATAAATATGCAATAAAAGGAAAAGATTAGTAAAATTACAATTAATTTTGTTTATTAACTACCAATTTTTCACTCAGAAAATAGATTCATTTTTAAAATCTGTTTCCAAGTGACTAAAATAGAAATCATATGTATATATACACACATATGTATACATGTGATTTTATTATATATAATGCATAAATGTATTCATGTTTCATTAATTAATACAAACTCAAGGTGGAATGATATTGTTTGCACTTCTACAACTATGTCAATACTTGCACCAGGCACAATGTGGCTTATTCTGGAAGTCTTGGTATTTAAATTTCAGGAATAGGAAAATAAAATAAAATCACTTAGAATGTTGGGATATATCCTGCCATTAAAATAGATATTAGGCATTATATAAGTCCTAAAAGTAAATCATAAAAGTCAAGTCATATTTTTCCAATATATGATCTATTTGGGGGGAAAAAGGATAACAGAGTTACTTCAATGCTTTATTAAAGTTATCATTAGTTATCATTTAGTGTTATGTCACTAAAATAAGAAAAGTTTAATAAATTATCACAAATGATAATTTGTGATAATGATTATTAATTTTTTCATAATTGAAATTAATATTCCTTACCATATTTTATAATTTTACTGCTCTATATAAATATAAATAATTTTGGTAGCTATAGGTATAGTTATAGACACAGGTATAAGTATACATACATATATAGAAAGATAATTATCATTTACCATTTTGTTGATTGTATAATTTATGGATATTATTAGAAGAAATATAGATTTAGTTTAGTTTAGTTTCACTTACTAAATGTTTAATAAATTTAAAAATTATAATTCAAGTAAATTTTCATTACTTGTTAAGCAAAGGCATAGAACAAATAAATGAACATGCTAGCAAATGTTTGATATTCTGCATCTTTTAATTAAATGTTTATATGAGAAAAATTGGTACAAAAAGTTCCTTTATGTAACAATACAATAAAGTGATTTCAAGGAATACATTATTAGTATGTGAAAAAAATGTATGTAATGAGAGAATAAGTATAACGTACTACCTGTAAACTCACCAAAATCAGTGTTAGTCAGCAATCATATGATAAATTTATTGCAAATCAGATATTTAAGGTCAATGTTTGAAAATAATTTTTACTTAATTACTCTATAGCAATGAAATCAGAAATATGAACTTAAGCCCGAAAGCCTCCAAGGTATAATTATAAATGTAAATCTCTTATACAGATAATGCTGTATAAATCGATTCATTTTATAAAAATTTTTCATGAATTATGATTTTTCACTATCTTCTAAATACTAATATTTTGAGAAAATGCAAAGATAGAAACAAAACAGGCTCAAAATTATTTCTAAGGAAGATCCATTTCAAAACTATTTCCCCGCTGTTGATATACTGTAATGTGAGACAGAAAAGAGAGAGGCAAAATAAAAGTTGAGCATTATATTTATTCAAAATGAATCACAAAGTATACATCTAAATGATGAAGTGCATTTAACTAGCTTTATTGGTTACAATAAAAATGAAAACAAATGCTAAAAGTATATGTATATTTTACCATTTTTAAATGACTAATTTGGTACCATGTAACTGCAGCCTCAAATCTAAGATAGTGGTGCTTTAAAGAAGTTCCGTATTTTTTTAATGATATTCAATGTATAAAAATTAAAATTGATCTTCATTAAATCCTATCCACCAAGGCCCTAGAGTTCTTGGGAATTCATTTGACTGCTGAAAGTTCCAATTCCCAGGATCACTCAAGCAGAGTAGATGCCAGATGCTCTCACAGGCACAGGACTGAATGTCCTGTGTGGTTAGATATAAAAATGTGATATTTAATGAGGAAAAGTGATTTTTCCTTTCTTTTTCTACAAGAAAGAGAACCAAAGGTAGTTATGGAAACAGTAGATGTCTTTGCAATTTGCATTATCAAAATCAAGCCAGTGTCAAACTTCTAAGATCACAGATAGTTTAAAGAATAGAGCCTGGTTTTTTAAATAAGTTTTTAATTTTTTAATTACAGTTGACACACAATATTATATTAGTTTCAGGCATACAACATACTGATTAGACATTTATATAATGTATGAAGCAATCATCTTGATAAGTCTAGTACACGACTGACACCATACATAATTATTACAATATTATTGACTATATTCCCTATGCTGAACTTTATATTCCTGTGACTATTTTGCAACTACCAATTAGAACTTCTTAATCCCTTCTCTTTTTTCATCTATCCCCTCAATCTCCTTCCCATCTGGCAGCCATCAAAATATTTCCTGTCTCTATAAGTTTGTTTCTGTTGTTTGCTTGTTTATTTTGTTTTTAGATTCCACATATAAGTAAAATCACATAGTAACCGTCCTCTGTCTGACTTATTTCACTTTGCATAGTATCCTCTAGGTCCATCCATGTTGTTGCATATGGCAAAATTTTTCTTTTTTATGACTGAGTAATGTTCCATTGCATATATGTACCAATTCTTCTTTATCCATTCATTTATTGATGACATTCAGATTGCTTCCATTTCTTGACTATTGTAAATAATCCTGCAATGAACATATGGATGTACATGCCCCTTCGAAGCAGTGTTTTGGGTTTCTATGGATAAATGCCCAGAAATGGAATTACTGAGTCCTTGTCTCTTGTTATAGCCTTTGCTTTAAAGTCTATTTTGTCTGGCATAAGTATTGCTAACCCAATTTTTTGTTTGTTTGTTTTCATTTTCATAAAATATTTTTTCCATTCTTTTGTCTTTATGTCTTTTGTTTGTGTGTGTCTTTTGATCTGAAGTTATTCTCTTATAGGCAGGTGTATTTAAGGGTCTTGTTTTCTTATCCATTCAGTCATCCAACATCTTTTGATTGGAGCACTTAATCCATTTACATTTAAAGTAATTGTTGACAGATATGTAGTTATTGTCATTTTATTATTTTCATATCTTTAATCTTTTCTCTTCTTTTTCTTAAAGAAGTCCCTTTAACATTTCTTGTAATACATTTCTTGGTTTGGTGGTGATAAACTCCTTTAGCTTTTTACTGTCGAGGAAGCTCTTTATCTGTCTTTCAATTCTAAATGATAGCTTTGCTGTGTAATCTTGGTTGTAGATCCTTGTTTTTGATCACTTTAACTATTTTGTGACAATTCTTTCTGGTCTGCAAAGTTTCTGTTGAGAAATCAGCTGACAAACTTATAGGAGCTCCTCTATGGGTAACTAATTGCTTTTCTCTTGCCACTTTTAAAATTCTCTCTTTGCCTTTAATCTTTGGCATTTTAATTGCAGTGTGTCTTGGTATGAACCTCTTTGGGTTTGGGACTATCTGAGCTTCCTGGGATTGTATGTCTATTTCCTTCCCCAGGTTAGGGAAGTTTTCCATCATTATTTCTTTAAAGAGCTTTTCAATTCCTTGCTCACTCTCTTCTCCTTCTGGTACCCCTATGATGTGAATGTTGGTATACTTGATGTTGCCCCAGAGGTCTCTTAAACTACTCTCATTTTTTGGATTCTTTTTTCATGTTGCTGTTTTGCTTGGTTGCTTTCTACTACTGCTGATCTTTTAAATCGCTGATTTGATCCTTTGCTTCATCTGATCTACTCTGGATTTACTCTAATGTATTCTTCATTTGTGACTGGTTCTTTTTTATTTTTTCTATTTCCATTTTTATGCTTCCTATCTCTTTGCTGAAGTTCTCACTGAGATCATTGAGCTTCCTTATAATCAGTGTTTTGAACTCTGCATCTAGCATATCGCTTGTCTCCATGTTGTTTAGTTTCTTTTTTCTGGAGCTTTGTTCTCTTCTTTCATTTGGGACAT
>NW_011888808.1:7133941-7141417 GCF_000151845.1 Pteropus vampyrus | reverse complement strand
TAATCTTGGTTGTAGATCCTTGTTTTTGATCACTTTAACTATTTTGTGACAATTCTTTCTGGTCTGCAAAGTTTCTGTTGAGAAATCAGCTGACAAACTTATAGGAGCTCCTCTGTGGGTAACTAATTGCTTTTCTCTTGCCACTTTTAAAATTCTCTCTTTGCCTTTAATCTTTGGCATTTTAATTGCAGTGTGTCTTGGTATGAACCTCTTTGGGTTTGGGACTATCTGAGCTTCCTGGGATTGTATGTCTATTTCCTTCCCCAGGTTAGGGAAGTTTTCCATCATTATTTCTTTAAAGAGCTTTTCAATTCCTTGCTCACTCTCTTCTCCTTCTGGTACCCCTATGATGTGAATGTTGGTATACTTGATGTTGCCCCAGAGGTCTCTTAAACTACTCTCATTTTTTGGATTCTTTTTTCATGTTGCTGTTTTGCTTGGTTGCTTTCTACTACTGCTGATCTTTTAAATCGCTGATTTGATCCTTTGCTTCATCTGATCTACTCTGGATTTACTCTAATGTATTCTTCATTTGTGACTGGTTCTTTTTTATTTTTTCTATTTCCATTTTTATGCTTCCTATCTCTTTGCTGAAGTTCTCACTGAGATCATTGAGCTTCCTTATAATCAGTGTTTTGAACTCTGCATCTAGCATATCGCTTGTCTCCATGTTGTTTAGTTTCTTTTTTCTGGAGCTTTGTTCTCTTCTTTCATTTGGGACATGTTTGTTTTTCTTATTCTGGCTGCCTCCCAGTGTTTGTTTTTTATGTATTAGGTAGAGCTGCTATGTCTCTTGGTCTTAGTAGATTGGTCTTAAATAGTAGGTATGCCATGAGGCCCAGTGGTACAATCCCCTTGGTCACCTGAGCCAACTGCTCCAAGTATATCTCTTGTGTGGGTTTGTGTGTTTCCTCCTATTGCAGCTGAGCCTTCAATGATGTTGGCACATCAGTAGGAGGAATTGGCTTTTAGGCTGATTGGTTGTGAGGACTGGCTGAGGCTACAGTGGAGGAGCCATTGTTCAGGGGTTGACCCTATGGAGCACTATTTGCTTTAGCAGGGCTCTGGTACCTGCCCAGTCTGCCCTTTGGGTGTATCATTTGTGGAGATGGTTGGTTGGTGCTCTGGTGTGTTCAGAAACTGGCCACCAGGTGAGTTGTTTCTGGACCACTTGGCAGAGGCTCTGGTACAGGCCAAGGTCAATCACTTCCTGTGCCCTGCCCAGGGCCCCTTGGTATGAGCTATAAAGTGATCTGCAGATGGTTGCCACTTTTGCTGGGCTTGGAGGTGCCTGGGAGAAGCTAAGCTGTGAACCAAGGCTGGCTGCCGGACTTGCGGCTGCTGAGAAAGAGGTACGTGGCACACCAAGGCCAGATGCTGCTTATTTGGGGTTTGTGAACCTTTGACAGATTTTAGGAAAGTGCTCAGCATGAGCCAAGATAATCCATTTGTATGGAAAAGCCATTGGAAGCAGCTTGAGTGAGCCCAAGGAAATAACCAAGGCAAGATGAATGGTATTAGACTGGTTGATACTCAGATATATGGGCTGCTTGTGTGCACATGCTGAGTGAGGGGAGGGCTCAACAAAAGAACAATGGCTTCTGCCAGCACTTCTGTCTGGGCGAAAGCTGCCCCTGCAGTCTTCATCCTGAAGCCAGACAATTCAGTTCCTACTTGTTTGTTCCTGGTTCATTTTGATCTGCTGCCCCAATGCTGGAGCTCAGAGCGAGCAAGTCCATTAGCAAGTAAGTCCATGTGAAGGCCCTTTAAGAGGAATTGCATCCACCCTCTCTGTCTTACTCAACCACAATCTCTGTTGGTTTTCACAGCCAGCTTTTGTGGGAGCTTCTCTTCCCAGCACTTGAATCCTGGGCTGTGGAGCCCGGTGTGAGGCTGGGACCCCTGAATCCTCAGAGGGGACTGAAATATCTTCAGCCGATATTTCCCTCCAATTTTTAACTACCACACGTGACTTTGGGACTAGTCAGTTATGTGACTCTGCCTGTCCTTCCAGTCTCTAGGTGGCTTCTTCTTCATATCCTCAGTTATAAGACTTCTGTTCAGCTACAGTCCAGATAGTTTTCAACTATATTGGTCTGTAATTTAGTTGTACTGATGTGGTCACAGGAGGAGGTGAACACAACATTTACCTCTTCTACCATTTTGACTTGAACTGAGCCTGTCTGTTTTGAAGTAAATTCTCACATTATCATACAATTGGATTTAGTATGGTAGCAGGCAAATTATTTTTTTTAAATTAATTTAGAAATAATTTATACAAATTTATAAGTAGAAGATAACTTAGAGAGCATACAGGTCAAATCACACTCTGCATGGAGTCAGTAAAATTAATCAAGTCAATTCAGAAAGTGGCAGGATTAACCATTAATATTTATAAAAGTAATTATGCAGTTATGTAGATATTTTGGACATAAAAATGGATCTTATTGCATTTCAAAGGTCTGTTCAAACTAAGCATAATGTCTTTCCTTTAAGGATATAAACCATTAAATGCCAATTTAATTTTTATATTACTCATATACATAAAAGTAAAATATTATGAGTAAATAAGGTGCTTTAAAGACAAGCTAAACTTCAGTATGTTGCACTGGTTAGATTCAATACTCTTAATATATTATATATAGCATCCTCCATCTAGCTTGTTCTGCTTATGTTAAACAACATAACTTTACAATGTTTATCTTTGCCTCTAAATTGTTATTAATAGACATGCATGTATATGAGAGAATAGTTAGAGGGGAAAAAAAAAACAGTTTGTGCTTATATTAAAGACTTAGGTAAGTGGAACCAGTGAAAACACACTTTTCAAATATAAAAAGATACTTAAAAACAACAACAACAACAACAAGAATTTGTCTTAGAACAAGACAGAAAAGCCAAGTCAGGGAACAGTATTTTCCAAAGGATGTTCTAGAATATCAGGGAGTTGTTAAGAGTAGAAGAGTGGAATAAAATATTTCAACGTCAGTAAGTATCCTTATCTCCAACACAAAACCCATAAGGATTTTAGAGCACATTAGAATTTTAATGGCTCTGATGAGCACTGCAGTAAAGAGTCTGTTTGACTTTGTTCAATGCAGATATATTTTTTTAGTTGTCTGATTAATTACTAATATCCTTAAGATAGTGTTCTGTGAAAGAAAGTACCAGACTGTGACATTTTGCTTCAGAAAATTTCAGGACATATGAGGATGACAAAACATTGCAAAGGTACAGAGAATTATCTTTGGTAGCAGAAGCTTATAAAGAGATCTTATTAAATTTATTTTCAGTGCAATATTATTCAGTTTATCCATATTAAATGTTCACTGAAATACTAATATATTTAATATTTAATGTCAATTTACTTATAAAATCATTAAGATATAGTATCATGAATCATAACTAATGAAACACATGCAAAACTTATTATTTTAAAATAACCCAAAAAGTCTAAGAAAGTAAGAAAATTGCAATTAATAAGAATTAATAAGTACTTGATTTCAATCTAAATATATGAAAGCAACACATTTATATATCCTAAAATAAATCAAGTACTTATTAATAAGAATTAATAAGTACTTGATTTCAATCTAAATATATGAAAGCAACACATTTATATATCCTAAAATAACTAATTATGAAAAAAGACATTTCATTAATGATAAAAAAAAAACTTAGGAATATTTTTTTGCATATAATGCTAAAAGCTACATTTAATAAAACTATGAAACTAATATAAGAAATAACATTTGAATAACCAAAAGCCATACATTGATACTGGTATGGAGGAAAATAAGTATAGCTTAGCACCTAGATTTTGCTTTCAAAATATTCTCCACAAAATTCAGTCAGAGCTTGTGGAAAAATATCTGATTCCAGGAAGTTGTGAAGAAAAAAAGAGAAAACAAAGCAGAAAAAGGTACAAGATGAGCCTGGAACATCTTGTAGTGCAAGAAAGCAGATGTGCAAAGAATAATGGAGTTATCTTCAAAGAACATAGACTCCAGCTTGAAGAGTCTCTAATTGGACAAATACGGGACAATTTGTACACGAATATAAAAAATGCTATAATCCCCCACGTAAAACAGGACTCCATTATGTATTATCTAGGTATCTCACTGTTTTAGACAAATAAATTAATAGTTGTGTAGGAGGAAGGGAAATTCCACTGCCATCCAAGATGGGATAATAATGGGGATCATATTCGCCTTTCATTCTTAAATAAGTACTGAACAAAATACATGCAGCAATAATTGTCAGACTCCGGACAACAGACATCAAAGGACATATTAAAAAGAGAGAGATAAGGAGGAAAAATTGGTTGCCTTATAATTGTCAGGCTTATTTTGTGGAGGCAGTTTGAAGGCTTCAGCAGGGAGGCAGAACCCAAGGATAGCCGAATAGTCTCCCCAAGGTGGCAGACATTGCTGGAATCTGGGGAAGGCAAAGGGAGGCAGTTTGCTAAGCAGAGCATTAAATGGAGGATGCTACTTAAAAAGAACATGGACGGAGTTGGGCAGAGGAAGCGCTTGAATTTTTTTTTTTTTCCTTCTTCTTTCTATGATATCTGATTTTTATATGTAGAAGAAACTTCTAGGGTAAAAAATCATTATAAAGGAATAGACAGAAATATGTCTGCATACCACATAAACTGGAAATAGATTGTTGTACAACCAACATATTAAAAAAAGGCTTGTAACATATGATAAACAGCAAAGTCTCAGAAGTTTACTGCTGTGATATCAAGGCTAAATTATTCCTTTAATAAAGACTGCTCCAAGTCTTCCTAAATAAATTTTAAATGCCAACCTTGAAAGGATTCAACTAATTCTAATTAACGGCTCATGAGAACAAAATCAAACACTATTAAAAGACTGTATTCAAAAGTTTAACAATAGAAAATTAATTAATAACTAATACCAATAGGACAAATTTAAAAAACTACTTAATCATCTCAGTAGAAAGAACATTTGGAAAATTCTAATACCATTTCATAAAAGAACAATAAAAACATGAAGAATAAAAGGTAATATCCTCAACCTGTAAAGAACATCTAAAAAACCCCATAGGCAACATTATACATAATGATGAGGACTGGATGCTTTCCTCAAGACCAAGAGCAAGACATGTATGTCTACTCTCTTCACTAATATTCGACATTGTAATGAAGGTTCTTGCCAGGGCATTTAAGCAAGTAAAAGAAATAGAACACATGAGGATAGGAAATGAAGAAGTACAAGTATATGTATGTATAGATGGCATGACCTTATATATAGAAATCTTAATGAATACATTAAACAATTTTTAGAATTAATAAATATATACAGCAAGTTGGCAGAATGCAAACTGTTACTTAGATGCTAGTGTGGAGTCACTCTTGATGTCTACAGAATCAAGTTCACTTTAGAAGCAGCCCAGAAAGGCATGTGCCTGTGAAACACTGAACAAAGAAATTCTGTCAGGCACCCTGCGACCTCTCTAAGATGTTACAAGTTTTTGATGGTCTCATAAACTCAACTACGGGGTTAGGATTGGAGAAGTTATTTGTCGTCTCTAAGCACCACAATTTAATGTCTTATTTCTTAAAAATAAACTTTAATACATTTTATTTCATTTCATATTGAGTATAATTATATTATTATTTCATATTTTTCTGAAGAAATTATATGCAAATATTGATTTTTGTTAAGGAGAAATCACACGAAAGCATATATTGTATACTTGCCTTTTGCATAAAACTTCAAGTGAGTCATTTCTTCAAAAGCTATTCCAGAGCTGCATTGATCTCTTTTGGTATTTAATTCATTTTCTAGTGAAAACATAAAATCATATGCATTTCTATGTTTTTTCTTCTTTCATAGAAATTAATCAAATGCTGCCAGCTCCTTACATGTCAATAGCTTTGTATAAGATTTGAGAAACTTATCATAATTTCTAAAACATCCTTCTGTTAATCTCATTTCATAAGTTAATCACATTGTTTCATTGCATGGTATTTGTAATTAGAGAGAAAGTGAGGACAATAAGATAGTGGGTTAGGATAAGAACAAGTGATAAATATAAGCTAATTTTATAATGACTCAGTTCTTAGTAAATTATTTTATTTCATGATGACTTTGTTGTCACTCTAATGAAGGTGTAAGCTACCTCCAAGTGAGACAGATAGATATATTTGAGGGGTTTGGGGAGCTACCTTTATACAATCAAATAAATATTATGGCTTACTAATATTCCAGTTGTGAGAAGGCTTATAACTAATGATGCTAAATAACAGATATATAATTTTAAGGGCATGAAATACTAGGAAAAAAATCCTTTAATGTATTGAGTTTTTCCTCTCATTTCTCAAAGCTATTCTGAACCAAATTCCAAAGGATTTATGCCCCATTGGAACATATATCTGGAAGATCAAAAGGCAGTACTGTCACCAACAGTCCTTATTCATACAGAAGGTTTACCTAAGTCAGGACTTCAAGGTTTTAAGAAGCAAGAGAAAGCATTTGCCTGCATTGGGAATATTCTTGAATATATGCTACAAAGAGTCTGTTAAATTATTCATTTTAATGATACAATATTGGTTTGAGATATCACAATCAGGAGACTTTTGAGTATGTAAATTATTTGCCATGGTCAAGATCAGATGAACACCATCAGGTGCAAGGAATTGAAAAGGCCAGATAAATGCAGGAAATACAGAAAGTGCAGAAGGTTTAGGTTGTGTATGTCAATTTGGTACACAGTTTGTTTAGCACTATATTGAGGGCCTGAGTAACTAGTGAATAAAATGGGCATATGGCTATGGAACCACATATGAATCGACTCTGTTAATAACCAAGTGATTAGGGAGGAGGGTATACATAACATATGTACACTGACTCTTGGGAACACTTCAGAGGAAAAGTTCTTTCTTCATTATTTATTTTTTTTTTAAAGAGGGAAGAATAATGATGACATGAGTTCCTCTGAAAACAGCCTTATGAAAATGAGAAATGGATGGAATGGAATAAAATCATGGAGCAAATGCATTCATAAATGTTTCCCTCTGTAGGTAGATTGATTTGTGATAGATCAATGATAGGTTAATAGATAAATAAATGATTGATAGATATAGATATATAGTTATATGCGAAATTCTATGACAAAACTCTACAATATTCTAGGGATAGAAAGATCAACATAGTTTCTGCCTTTAAGAATCTTACTAGTGAGTGGGGGAAGAAAGACACATAAACCTGTAATTATAACAAAATGTGCTATATTCTTACTAACTGCTGCACAATATATTATGAAAATAAAGAGTAAGGTGGATTATACACCAGATTTAGTTGTCAGTACATTTTTAAAATGCATGAGTTTCTGGAAACAAAATATTTAAACATAAGGGTGAAACAGCTGATATGTATTTGAAAGAGACTGTATGTGTTGAAAGAGATATATTTTGAGGAAACTAAAACTTCAGATGCAAAAAAAAAA
>NW_011888808.1:7120754-7133126 GCF_000151845.1 Pteropus vampyrus | reverse complement strand
TCTCTAAGCACCACAATTTAATGTCTTATTTCTTAAAAATAAACTTTAATACATTTTATTTCATTTCATATTGAGTATAATTATATTATTATTTCATATTTTTCTGAAGAAATTATATGCAAATATTGATTTTTGTTAAGGAGAAATCACACGAAAGCATATATTGTATACTTGCCTTTTGCATAAAACTTCAAGTGAGTCATTTCTTCAAAAGCTATTCCAGAGCTGCATTGATCTCTTTTGGTATTTAATTCATTTTCTAGTGAAAACATAAAATCATATGCATTTCTATGTTTTTTCTTCTTTCATAGAAATTAATCAAATGCTGCCAGCTCCTTACATGTCAATAGCTTTGTATAAGATTTGAGAAACTTATCATAATTTCTAAAACATCCTTCTGTTAATCTCATTTCATAAGTTAATCACATTGTTTCATTGCATGGTATTTGTAATTAGAGAGAAAGTGAGGACAATAAGATAGTGGGTTAGGATAAGAACAAGTGATAAATATAAGCTAATTTTATAATGACTCAGTTCTTAGTAAATTATTTTATTTCATGATGACTTTGTTGTCACTCTAATGAAGGTGTAAGCTACCTCCAAGTGAGACAGATAGATATATTTGAGGGGTTTGGGGAGCTACCTTTATACAATCAAATAAATATTATGGCTTACTAATATTCCAGTTGTGAGAAGGCTTATAACTAATGATGCTAAATAACAGATATATAATTTTAAGGGCATGAAATACTAGGAAAAAAATCCTTTAATGTATTGAGTTTTTCCTCTCATTTCTCAAAGCTATTCTGAACCAAATTCCAAAGGATTTATGCCCCATTGGAACATATATCTGGAAGATCAAAAGGCAGTACTGTCACCAACAGTCCTTATTCATACAGAAGGTTTACCTAAGTCAGGACTTCAAGGTTTTAAGAAGCAAGAGAAAGCATTTGCCTGCATTGGGAATATTCTTGAATATATGCTACAAAGAGTCTGTTAAATTATTCATTTTAATGATACAATATTGGTTTGAGATATCACAATCAGGAGACTTTTGAGTATGTAAATTATTTGCCATGGTCAAGATCAGATGAACACCATCAGGTGCAAGGAATTGAAAAGGCCAGATAAATGCAGGAAATACAGAAAGTGCAGAAGGTTTAGGTTGTGTATGTCAATTTGGTACACAGTTTGTTTAGCACTATATTGAGGGCCTGAGTAACTAGTGAATAAAATGGGCATATGGCTATGGAACCACATATGAATCGACTCTGTTAATAACCAAGTGATTAGGGAGGAGGGTATACATAACATATGTACACTGACTCTTGGGAACACTTCAGAGGAAAAGTTCTTTCTTCATTATTTATTTTTTTTTTAAAGAGGGAAGAATAATGATGACATGAGTTCCTCTGAAAACAGCCTTATGAAAATGAGAAATGGATGGAATGGAATAAAATCATGGAGCAAATGCATTCATAAATGTTTCCCTCTGTAGGTAGATTGATTTGTGATAGATCAATGATAGGTTAATAGATAAATAAATGATTGATAGATATAGATATATAGTTATATGCGAAATTCTATGACAAAACTCTACAATATTCTAGGGATAGAAAGATCAACATAGTTTCTGCCTTTAAGAATCTTACTAGTGAGTGGGGGAAGAAAGACACATAAACCTGTAATTATAACAAAATGTGCTATATTCTTACTAACTGCTGCACAATATATTATGAAAATAAAGAGTAAGGTGGATTATACACCAGATTTAGTTGTCAGTACATTTTTAAAATGCATGAGTTTCTGGAAACAAAATATTTAAACATAAGGGTGAAACAGCTGATATGTATTTGAAAGAGACTGTATGTGTTGAAAGAGATATATTTTGAGGAAACTAAAACTTCAGATGCAAAAAAAAAAATGCATCATGGATTAGTTATGTAAAAACAGTTTCAAGAATCTGCCAACATTCAAAGGAAACTGGGAGAGGCATGACAACAATTAAAATAGAATATACTGAGTGAAGAGGTCAGGAAATACAGATTAAATCTGTGTAGTTAGTAAAGATACAGAAAATTTTGTGGAGATATTAAAAAAAAAAAACTATATTCAGAAAAACATCCATAATATAACAACAATGAAAATAAATTAACATATCATTTATATCAAGAAAATGAAAAACAAAGTAAAATAAACTAGATAAAATTAAAAAAGTAGATAATATGTACAGTTCATAAATATATATTAAGAAAACATCAATTAAAAAGAATCCTAGATATCCATAAAATTAAAGAAAATACATTAAAAAACATAATATCTTCTAATCAACAAATGGGTAAAAAATTTGGACAGGTACTTCACAAATGAATATTTACAAATAACTAAGAAATGTATAAAATGCAAGCAAAGTCATTAGTTACCAGAGAAAATAATAAAGAGCCCAGAAATAGACCTACGTAGTCAATGATACAATTTACTTTTGACAAAGGGACAAAGGTAATTCAATGGAGAATGGGTAGATTTTTCAACAAATTACATAGGAATAACTAAATGACTGCATGTAAAAAATTATTTATCTATCAATCATCTATCTATGTATCTATGTATCTCTCATCTATCTAATATGTATTCATTCATTTATTCATTTATTTATTTGCATATTTATTATTTATTATAGACTAAGCTGCTCCATAATGGTACTGTCTTTGTGTATTTAGTGCTATAGTTTATCACTCACTTCCAAAAGAATGAACTTCTTAGTTATGGTATCTTTGTATATTAGCATTTGTATTTTATTTAAATGAAATATTCCTTCTATATATTTAATATATTTGAATGTAATGTTAGTGTCCTTTAGGTTTTTAAGTATATACATATTCTATAACACTAGCTTTTTCTTTAGATACAGTGTGATGTTATTTATTAATAATTATTACTTATGGATGTAAACAATTTTTAGTTTATTATCACCTCTTTTTATTTTCTTCATACAGAGTTTTTTTTTTTTTTTTTTTAGCATTTATTTGATGCTAAATTTTCTCCTGGCTTTAAGTTTTTGTTTCTTCAGTTTCTTCTGGGATATCTTTTTCTTCTGTGCAACCTCCTCTTCTATTTTAGGAATGATCTGCTCTTCCTCAGTAAAGATAATCTCAATGTTGCAGGGGTGCTCTGTAGGGGTTCGTCTGCCCTGAGCTCTGTAAATTCTGCACCACGTCTTGGGAGCTTTGTCCAGCTGGATGTGCTCAATGACCATAAAATCTACATCTAAACACTTAAGTTCAGCATCACTCTCTGCATTTTTAAGCATGTGCAGCAAAAATTCAGCACTCAAATTGGGCCACTGACCCCGCGTACAGCCCCACTGTTTGGCCTAGGCACGTCTACCAGCTCCACTATTATAAAGAGAGAATGGCACACATTGCTTCTGTAAAGTGACATCCTTCAGATACTCGGTGGCTTTTCAGATACGCATACCCTTGATGGCCTGGGCAGTTTCATGAGTGTTCTTAAAGTGAAACCAAAGATTTGAACCTCTTGATTTGCATGATTTTGTGGGGATTTCTAGGTCAAGTGAATAGCGAGCTATTTTCAGAGGTCACCTCAGGCCACATACAGGAAGAGATCTTCCACGTTTATTATGTTTTTTTAGCTTTGAGAGCTGGAGTACTAGACTTTTATATGGATATAGGAATGTTATAACGTTTAATATTCTATAGCATTAAATTTGAATAATTACATTTATTTTAGAGTGTTTATACAAAAAACTCTCTATGTTCTTGTTTATATTCCAATATATGAAGTAGATATTAGGCAGATAATTATTTTAAAATAATTAAACTGATTGAAATGACCAATCCCTTTATTCAGCAAATTTATACATACCATAAACATTTCCACTCTTCTGAAGTGGACTTAATACAAACACATGTAACGAATTCATAACAGTTTTTATCTAAATACAGTCACTAATATCTTAGTGAGAAATTATCAAGACACTTTTTACAACTTTTACTGAAATCTTCCTCAAAACAGTGATTCACCCATAATATTACTGACTGCTATATCAGAAGTTCCTTTTCTACCTCTCCTAAATCATAAAGTGATGTACACAATACTTATTAACTTCACTGACTAGAAATCTATAGAAGATGATTGATGTGTCTGTTCTGAAATGAAGCAGCCACCAGCACTCAGAACTACAAAGGTGATCACTGAAGATGATGGACTGCTAAACTGAGGAGAGAGAATTTTTCTATTAAGGTATGACAAACGACAGCAACTTCTGAGTTAATTTACTCTTTATTTTGCTTTAACTTCTTTATTTTTTTTAACTTAAGTTTTCTAATTCATCTTAAACTAGAAGTGGTTTATCAAGTATGTTTTAAAATATAACTATAAAAATATTTACAGGCACCAAAACCATCTGTGTAAATAAATAAAAAATATAGCTTGATAATTTCATCAAATTTAATTCAGTGATTCCACTACAAACTTCTTAATGTTCTTGCTAAATTTACCAGATTTTTTTCCCTGTAGCCACTGATAAGATTAGACTTATAGTATATGCTAATCCTTATAACTTAAAATTCACAGATCCTTGTGAGCCTTTATACATATAGTATCATTACTATATACAAACAAAACAGAATTAGCTTTAGGATTCTGAAGTAGTATTTAATCTAATTTTCATGTGCTCAAAATAAGTTATATAGTCATGTAATGTGAACATATAGTTTCTTTTTTTGTGTTTTTACCTTTGTGCAAGAAACCACACATATTTTTAAAGCACATATTGTTTCAATATGTTCTTTAAAAATAAACTATGCCATATACACAAATACATATTTCCATCTTTGACATATTTATGTAAGCATAAAAGTGAATGACTGAATCTTACTAACCTGACTATATAGCTCTGTGAACATTTTTAGAACCTGTCCTGTGTACAATAATGAGAGTGGCATATTTTATTAGATGTAGAGTTCTGTGCTTTTAAAAACATATCATTTATTCACCAATATTTATGTAAATGGACTGTAAAATATTCAGTGAATGCTGCATTTCTGTCCCTTTTCTTTTCAGTTACTGATCAGGAAGTTAGAATGAATTATTATTTCCAGCTTACTCAAAAATTTGAATAATTTAAATGTCATTTGCTTTCTTTCCCATGCCATAATTTAGCATTGAACTATGTTAACTACATGCAGTGTTAGCAAACTAGAGGTAAGGAAATTCAAAACTGAATTATTTTGGCTGGTGTATAACACATCCTCTGTGAAATAATCCACCTGTGTTAGAATTTTAATGTTCTTTTAATCCTTGCTAATGTGTGCAGATTGAATGGCTTCAAATTAAAAGACAACAACAATAGCAATAATACAAAGATAATAATGGCTAACATTTGTTGAACTGATACTATGCAGTAGGCAATGTACTATGAGTTTATCAGGAATGTATTCTTTAATCTTCACAAAATCATACAACAGTTACTGATGTGTCACACCTATAAGGAAATAATATGTAGAAATATTAAGTGACATTTCCAAGGTAAAACACATTGTCAATGAAGGTAGTTAAGACATTTTGCACCTAGTTCTCCTAACACAATCATGTGCGTCCACATACCTGAGTTGTCTCAACACGAAACGTTTTTAAAAGGAAAGTAGTCCTATTTATCAGCTCTTGTTGAGAGATGTTCAGTAAGTGTATTTTCAATATATTTTAACTAAAGGAATTTATCAACTCCAGTGGCCTTTTCCAACTTCCAGAGACTATTACATATCTAAAATAGATGTTCATCTCCCATTGCCGGTTTTCCTCCAATGATCACTTAGTTAAGCTTGTAGTTACACTTAATTTGCACAACTACTTTACTGGCTTTAAAATTTAAAAGTTAGACATATTAAGGAATCAAATTACATGTGGATTATGAATATATTTTATCAATTTATTCATGACCACAAGTCCAAAATAATGTGTTTTAGAAAATAAAGTAAGCAGATTGAAAAATGAGTACATAAATATTTCAAATAGCATTTAAAAATCCAATGTCATTGACTAAAATAAACCATCATTTTATATACACGAAGTGAACTACATGCTATTTGAATGTCGTATGATTTTAAGAGTTGCAGGAAGTTTAGTAACATTAACAAAGATAAGAACTATTAAACTCAGAGTAAGATTGCTTGGTAATCCTTTCAGAAGTATTGTCTCAAATTGTGTTCTCTATCAATTTGTGTATTTTTCAATTTGTTATTTCCTAAAACTAAGATTATCCTTCCTTTACAACAAAACCCATCTATCTCAATTGGAAATTTAATATCATACATAAGCATAACAATAGCTACATTTATATTTAACATAATAAAAAGAGTATGCTTCTGTACCATAACCACTGGTAGTGATATTGACCTCAATTTTCTAGCCAAACCAATAACACATATGTACATACACACACAACTATTAATACCAGAAGAATGAGAAAAAAACTATGCACATTGTCCTCCTGAAAATTCCCTAACGTTAAGTAAAATAGAAAAACAGAGTGTTCAGTAATATAACTGCACAAAATAAATAATAAAATAAAATTGACATTTCTTATATGCTATCAATAGGTAAAAACAAGAATGGTGAAAAATTCTACCAATAGGAGAAAGGTGCAAGGACAAAACAAATCAATTCAATAGAACAGTGAATAAAAAAACTTATCCTAACATATGTGGACACTCATTTTAGAAAAAGTGAGCTTAATCTTTTAGTATCCTTACCAGGGGTGGGGTGGGGGGAGAGCTTAGAATTTGACATCTACTTCCCTTAGTTTTTGAAAATCAGTCCTAAGTAAAGTGTAGATCTGAAGGTTGGTGATAAAACTATAAAGTTTCTAGAAGAAAACATGGAAGAATAGTTTCAAGGCTTTAAATTTTGGATTTTTTAAAATATATAGCACAAAAGGCATTGATCTCAAAGGAAAACATTTATAAATTGAACTGTATTAAAATT
Source organism: Pteropus vampyrus (assembly GCF_000151845.1). Lineage (NCBI taxonomy): Eukaryota > Metazoa > Chordata > Mammalia > Chiroptera > Pteropodidae > Pteropus > Pteropus vampyrus. Next base: position 7,126,121 of record NW_011888808.1, on the reverse strand, counting down.
AAGTAAGTCTGTTTATCATAAGACCCCTTTTTAAGAGTGAAAAGAAAGCTACAGACTAGTTGCAGATATATGCCGGAGATATACCAAAGAATGCGTCTGAGCCAGAATAATCTAACTTCTGCAAGTTAAAAAGAATATACTGGGAATGTAGTTTTAAAGTATTTTACAAAATGGGGTATCCAACCAGCCAATAAGAACATAATAGTTGTTCAACTTCAATAATGATAAGAAAAATGCAAAATAAATTATGATATGATGCCACTGCATCTTCTCTGGATAAGTAAAATGAAAAGAGAAAAAAAAAAAACCTAAATTAAATGATAATGCTGAGAGTTGAAGTGCTTGTAGAACAGTAAGAACTCTCATGACTTCTGGCATAAAGAAATTATTACAAATGCTTTGGAAAAATCTTCAACACTATTTAATTGAGACATACACATTCTCTTAGATATAGCTATTGATAGACAGCTAGCTAGCTAGATGTAGGTAATAACGAAAATAAAACGTATGTGTACCAATGAGGTATACAAACACATACTTAGCGCCACTCTTCATAATAGCCCCATTTAGAAACAAATCTAATGTTCTTCATCTTAGAATGAATAAAAATATTTAAATAATATATATCATCATGGTGCTTCCCAACACAACCATTGGCAGATATAGAACATCTCTATCTTTGCATTAAGTTCCATCAGACAGTGCCACATAGGAAAGAAATGGAATGAATCTGTGTGCACATAACACATAGATGAATTTCACAAAAATCAAGTTGACTGAAAGGAATCAGTCACAAAAGAATGAATACTGTATTGTTCCATTTACATAAATTACAGGCAATCTGATCTATGATGTTAGAAATCCTGATGCTTGTTTTTCTTGTGTGGAGTAGGTAGAAGTTAACAATTGAAAAAAAAGCATGAGGGGAAGCTTCTGAAATACAGTTAACATGTATTTATTAATCTGTGTAGCAGCTACATGGGCATCTTCACTTTATGGTGTTCATAAAATGTTTACTTATGATTTGTTTCCATTCAGTAAGAAATGTTATTTTAAAATTTCAGAAAAAAAAAGAAGAAACCCAAGAAAATTGAAATAATTAGAAAACAAAAACAAAAATTTGTTTTACTACTAATTTTCTTTTAAGTGGTATCAATCTTTACCTTGTTAGAAAATGTCTTATTTTCAATATATATATTTATGTAAATGCAAATTAACAGAAGTTTAACTCAAAGATATGAAATATATTCTATTTTCCCTAAGATATAAGCTATTTGTTAAGTTAAATCAATTTGATAACATGAATTATTACAGGTTAAATTAAATATGTATAAATTTGGACTTCCATATAATATGTTACATTGAAGAAGGTCATGTCTTTACTGGGAAATAAATTTAATGAACAATTTTACTGGAACTGTACTCCTTACATTACAAAGGGATATTTTCCAGTTAAAGAAAAAAAAGCTGATGCTTGGACTCTGTTATTCACATGGTTTTAATGTTTCACTGATGTGAAAACAAGATCCTCATAGCATAAGTTGATAAGTAAATCCTACCTAAATCGATATGTATAATTGATAAAATGCATTGTACATTGTCAAATATCACTAAGAAATCCACAACCAGTTCTTTGAAATCCTTTTTTTATGAAATAGCTTAAATATGTAAAGAATAAACATGAATTTCTCAGTAAGAGTGTCATTGAATTTTAGAGAACAGGAGGTCCAACCTTTTCAAAACCATTTGTTTTCTAAACTCATAGAAACTTTCTGCAAGTGACATCTCACAGAAAAACCCAATTTATTAAAAAGGAATTCGAAGTTTAAGAAGTTCTGTTTTATATAAAAAAGAGAAAGGTGTATTTCTCTGTTCCCCTAATTTCCCAATACCCCTCAGCAGAGGCCCTTATAATACCTTAAAGAACCCATAATGGGAGGTCAGGAGACAGTTTAGAAATCAAATAATAGATTTACTTGAATATTCAGGTTATTGAAATAAAATGCATGAGCCAGAAAGGTGAAGCATTTTATTCAGTATCACACATTTGGTCAGTTGTAAAATAAAGAGAAAAATTTCCTCACCTTTAGAAAATGTTTATTTGCAATCCCCAGGGACATTCTTTCCACTTGACACTGTACCTTCGTAGTCTAGACGTATACTTACACAATAACCGCTGCTCTATTGAACAGTTAAGATCTTCTTGTCTCAAGCACCAAGACTTGTCCTCTGTAGTGTCCCCAGCCAGGTAACTCGTCATTGTTTGACTTCCTAGGGTCCAGATGTCACAGAATACATGCTATGGAGCGGAGACAGCTGCTGCCACTGCTGCTGCTTCCTCTTCTCCTTCTCCCTTTTCCTTATGTTTCTTCTTCTAGTCTCATTTTTTTTTTCTTTCATTCTGCATTTTGAGGCACCTTGCATTTGTTTTCTTCCACATTGGTTTGACTTTTTGCTCAACAATTTTTTTTCTCAATACTTCCCACAAAATTGATATTAATGATGTCATTGTCCTCTCAGTTTCCTTGAAAAACTTGCTCAACTTTCCATCCACACTTTGATCGTATCCCCATCTGTTAATTTTTTTTTTTCCTGTTGCTTTTTACCTTAGTGAATTCTCTCTTTTTGACTTGGTTTTTAATTTTTATGTTCCAAACAAATACCTTTAATTTTCAAATGAATTCTGACGATCTTTTTATTTTCAATTACTGTCTATGTCTTATATACACTACTTATTCTTAAAATTCTTTATAAAAGATACTGTTCATGGTAGTGAAGGGACTGGGAGATAAAGAGACCCTTTCTATAATCAGACCAGGAGAGACCACTCAGGAGAGGCAATGCTCGGGCTGGTCAGTAACCCAGGAGATGAATTACAATGAAGGATTCTGCCTCCTTAGCAGTTGGTGAAGGTTACTGTCATTATATTATCCCCAAATGGTTTTTGAATATGGAGTATGGATCTCTGTGGAGAGTTTAACTAAGCTTCTCCATAGTATTGCTGCCTGGGAATCCATTTTGTTTGGCAAAGCGGCCTGCAGTGACCTTAAATTGACACTAGCTCCCTCATGCAAGTGCATGCCGTAGAAACTAGCCCTAGAATTCTACTAGTTGCAAGCAGTGCAAGTAGCTGGTCTGGACTTCTCCAATACCCCTTGTGATCAGCAGTCTCCCCTGCTACCCAGCACCTTCCCCTAAGTGCCTGTTAGATGAGACTCCTATCAAAACCCAGTTCTTTTGGTTTTAATTGACCAATTAATTGTGTCTTATCAAAACCCAGTTCTTTTGGTTTTAACTGACCAATTATCCTCAGCCTTGGAACTCAAAAGCACTTTACTCAAACTCTAAAAAAAAAAAAAAAAAAAAAAAAATTATGTGCCTCAAGTCTTGTTTCTCTGTCTGAATTCTGCCTTGATCTCCTTGTGTGGCCTCTCAAAGAACATGGAGTACTTCTTCTAGGACCTGTAAATAATAAACTTCTGTATTTCAGTCTCTCTTGTGGTCTATTGAACCAGAGTTCACCATCTGGCACTCTGTGCTTTACTTATTAAGTGCTAATTTTACAAATTCATACCTATCTCTTTGTAGTAAGACGCTTTTAGCACACACACATATTGAAGTGGCTTAAAGAGTCATGGGTGATTTTTTTCTTTCTTGTCCTTTACCAAAATAAAAAAGCCTAACTATAACATAAAGTAAAACTAGGAGTGGGCTTGTATACTTTCAAAGTATATGTCAAATTGGCTGCAGCATTTTGCCAGTGTGTGTTCTGGGGGAGAGGGGTGTGAGGGTGGGCACTGAGACTATTTTCCTTATGGAAAGCTACAAAGCAATCAAATTATATGTTCAAATAATATGTTCAACTAATAGACATACTTTCTATTTTTAATGTATTTCAGTCTTTATCACTATGTTGTAAAGCAATTTTCAGTATTAGATTGTTGTTTCTCAAAAGGTTGAATAAAAATAATAAAAGCTATGAAAAATAGAAGGAATAGGGCCCTTGATTGCCAGTTATAACAAAAGCATTAAAAGATAATGTCATCCTGTGACCCTGCTGTACAAAACAAATTTTCCTTATTGCTAATACTGTTCATAAGAAAATATTCACGTTTATGGCCATACCATTCTGAACGTGCCCGTTCTTGTCTGATCTCGGAAGCTAAGCGGGGTCGGGCCTGGTTAGTACTTGGATGGGAAACCACCTAGGAAGACCAAGTGCTATAGGCAGGAAAAAGAAAATGAATAATGAAAATATTTGCAATGTAATTAATAAGCTAAATTACATCATTCCTTAAATTTGGTAATTTACAAAATGCTAATAAGTCAATGCCCTCATTGGCAGGATAGGCTACAATGTGAGATTATAATAATTGCGTAGGCATATCTGATAGATAGGTGGATTGATGACCATCAGCCTATTATAAAACTCCTTCCCCAAGAATCTAACAACACATAAATATATCTATTTGCCCCACTAAGGAAAATAAATGTAAGGACACTATGAAAACTCAAGGTAAGAAGAGGAATTAAGCAGAAAGTTTGGAGGAGATATATAGAAACTGCATTTAAATATTTGGAAGAATATGTGGACATGGTACCTATAGGTAATTGATTAAGCAATATATCATAAATTTAGAATGTACAGAATGAAATAATATGAGTTTTCCCTGGTATTTTAGTTTTAAAACTTTAGCATGACGATACATCTATCTACGAGAGCTTACTAAATTGCCCAAATTTTGCTATAGCTGTTCTTGAGGAATCAGTTACGCCTTGCAATAATATAAGGAAAGAAAATAATAAAACATCTCAAGAGGAAAAGGTTAGATTGTTTTGTAATACTTGTGTCACATACCTCTACACTAAAGAGGCCAAGGAATCAGCTCTCTCTTTCTGACTATAAATTATAGATTGATAAATTGAGCCATGCTGTGGCTGAAAATTATTTGGTAGGCTATTCTATTATGGGTTTCTAACAGCTTTTGAGAAAAATTGCTATAATAACATGTTCTCTTTCGCCACTGTATCTGTACACATCAGATTTACATTGATTCTTCACACATGGTTATTAAGTGAGCTGGGTGTTCAGGGTCTTGCAATAATCAAACATTTGGAAGTAGTGAAAAAGAGATGGAGGCGAGGTAGTGGATGAGACTCAAAGGAATTGCAGAGTCTGAATCTTTTCTGTATCACAAGAAAGACCATCAAAATGTCCCCATTGGCAAAGGGGCTCTCAAAAGTGGACAGAATAACATGTTCTCTGAATACTTTTCATAACAAGCATTCTCTAAGCTCTTGACCACACAAGCAGAAATTCCCATGGGGAAATAGAATAGGTATTACCTCCCAAGACTGAACAGCTTT
>NW_011888808.1:7116614-7120504 GCF_000151845.1 Pteropus vampyrus | reverse complement strand
ATGAAAACTCAAGGTAAGAAGAGGAATTAAGCAGAAAGGTTGGAGGAGATATATAGAAACTGCATTTAAATATTTGGAAGAATATGTGGACATGGTACCTATAGGTAATTGATTAAGCAATATATCATAAATTTAGAATGTACAGAATGAAATAATATGAGTTTTCCCTGGTATTTTAGTTTTAAAACTTTAGCATGATGATACATCTATCTACGAGAGCTTACTAAATTGCCCAAATTTTGCTATAGCTGTTCTTGAGGAATCAGTTACGCCTTGCAATAATATAAGGAAAGAAAATAATAAAACATCTCAAGAGGAAAAGGTTAGATTGTTTTGTAATACTTGTGTCACATACCTCTACACTAAAGAGGCCAAGGAATCAGCTCTCTCTTTCTGACTATAAATTATAGATTGATAAATTGAGCCATGCTGTGGCTGAAAATTATTTGGTAGGCTATTCTATTATGGGTTTCTAACACCTTTTGAGAAAAATTGCTATAATAACATGTTCTCTTTCGCCACTGTATCTGTACACATCAGATTTACATTGATTCTTCACACATGGTTATTAAGTGAGCTGGGTGTTCAGGGTCTTGCAATAATCAAAAATTTGGAAGTAGTGAAAAAGAGATGGAGGCGAGGTAGTGGATGAGACTCAAAGGAATTGCAGAGTCTGAATCTTTTCTGTATCACAAGAAAGACCATCAAAATGTCCCCACTGGCAAAGGGGCTCTCAAAAGTGGACAGAATAACATGTTCTCTGAATACTTTTCATAACAAGCATTCTCTAAGCTCTTGACCACACAAGCAGAAATTCCCATGGGGAAATAGAATAGGTATTACCTCCCAAGACTGAACAGCTTTTGCAACCAGAGTTGCCAATTTTCCAGAAAAAGAAAAAAAAAGTGTATCTGATGCCATAGTACTGTTCTTGAAGACTATAAACAGTTATATTTATTGCTGTAGGTTGGCCATTTCTAAACTTTGTGACATGAAGGGAACAGTGGACAGTAGAGGAGATATTATTATTTAACTTGAATTGGATGGTTACATTCTTTGGGCCTCTAAGATTGTCAGGAAATACTTGCTTAAATGTCAATTATTTTGCCAATTGTGGTCCATAAAAAAAGTTATTACTTCCAAGAAGCCAACTTAAAGACAAATAAGAAACTGAGTAATTTACTGACAAGTTATTTAAAAAGTCCTAAAAAGATCGTGTGTAAGATAACGAACTTCTCTGGTGAAGTTTTCCTGGTCGAAAAAACGAGTGAGCCCTCTAAAAATTAATTTCTAAAAACTCAATTTCTGAATGTTTGCTTCTCTATTCTTGAAACTCTGGGTTTCACTGTTGTAGATATTCTACTATATAAGAGAAAAAGTTAAATTAGCCAATGATATAGATAATGATTGTGCTAATCTGGAATATAAAACTGGAAGTTTCAAACTTTCGAAGCCAATAAAACAATAGACTCAACAAATAGGGTTGTTGTCAGAATCGAATTAGTTACTATATAAAGATCTTATAACAGTGTATAATACTCAGCAAACACTTTTAAATGTTAGCTGTTATAATTGATACCAACACAAATATAGAGTTTCTTGCCTTGGCTAGCATGATCAAACTTCCATTTTTCCCCTGACATATTCAGCTCTTATTCCATTCCCCTCAAAGGAGATTCTCTGTAATTCCAAGAGTCCTCAAATAGCTTACCCCTTTCAAAGATCCAGATAAAATGTCACTTTGCCACCAAATTCTCCAACCACCAGCGAGCACTCATCAAGCTCACCTCTTTCTTTACCACTTTGCCCTATTTCTTACCTTCTTAATATACTGCCTCTATGTGAAATGAATATATTTCCTTTGCTCCCTCAGCCACCATTCATGGTTCTCATATGTCCATACCCTTTATTCTACTGTCTCTTTTTCTCTTGAGTTCATGAAAATGCTCACGTCTCTATCCTATACCCTGCCCCCCGCAATTCCAACATGCTCCTCTAAAACACTACTTTCTCCCTAAGATTTTCATTTTTAGAAGAATTATTATACTCTAAATTTCTCCATTTTCTCGTCTACTTATTTTTTAACAGGCTATAAATTTGTTTTGCCCCTAGAAATCAATTCAATCAATAATGTTGCTTTTGTTCATTCTGGTAAATCTTGGGGACATTACTTGTATACTTTCTATTCTGATGTCTTTTACCTCTCTATCAAGACTGGTGCTACTCATCCTCTCCCAAGATCATCTAGTAAAGTTTTTAATCCAGCTTCTACTGTAGAAACTCATAATTTAATGACATGTATCTAAAAAGAAGTTCTAATTTGCTACATCCAACTTCTCCCTGGTAGTTCTACTTAGGTTAACACAATGATCTCAAACTCAGAAAGTCCAGGGTCCATATTCTTGAATCTCCCACAAAAATTTGCTTCCTAATACTTTCTCAGTGTTAACTCAATGGTCCCACTTTATACAATTGCCTAAATCAGAATTATATAGAAATTATTCCTATCTTTCCATCTATACTTGCCAAGTCCTGCCACTTCTAAATCCTAATATTTAATCTGCCGTATCTGCTTTCTTTTATTTCTATTACCACTCAAAATACTATTCTCACTGATTCCCCATTACTTTAGTCTGGCTCTTTCAAATCTCTTGTCAATAGGAATGCTAACATAACTAAAAACAGTTTAGTTTTATTTTCTCCTGCCTTTTAATTCCTCCCCATTACATACGAACTAACAGCTATGCTGCTTAGTACACTCTACATGGTTCTTTATTGGTGGTTGCGTGTTCTTTTACATAATCACTTCTCTCATGTGTTTCTTCACATGTTTTGACTAGTATCACAGAACTTCTGGGCTTTCTTGGATATACTACATGATTTCAGAACTTCATAATTTTGTATGTTCATCATTTTCCTGTAATTATTTTATTCTCAGTATGCCAACCTCAATCTTTCTCTCCTCCTTTTTGGAAAATTCATATTAATTTATGAAGCTAGATAAGGTGCTAACTTCCTAAGAAGAAGTTTTCTATTTAGTCTCACAATCACCATAATGAGTTCATTATTCTCTACTACCATGCTTTATAAATGCTTCTATTGTCTCAGACATTATGCTATACAACAAATACTTTTAATAATTTCTATTTCCTCACAAAATTATAACCTTATTTAAAGTCAAGATTACATGGTTTTAATCTTCATTCAATGTCCAGCATAGAGTCAGAATAAATTCATATTAAACAATTGAATTAATAAACACCTTTCTTTGTCTCTCCTATTAATCTCCATTTCAAATTCCTACAAAGAGTAGAAAGAAATTAACTAGATATACAAATGGTATCCTGTCTTAGTCCAGGCCAGTTTACTGGATTTAATGAGAAAGTGTTACAGGCATGTGTTGAAATTGTGTAAAAAATGTGCATGTATGTGTATACATAAATATTTTTTTGCATAATTATGTACACACACACACACACACACACACACACTTAGTCTCCACTCTGAAGTTTCAAATATTGAAATGTGTAAGCTTAACAAATATAATAATGAAAAAATTTCTTTCTCCTTTTAGTTGTTTTCTATTTTATTCATTATTATAATATTTAAGACAATTTGTTTTAATAATTTTAATAATTTAGTATTATTTTTATGATCTGATTTAAAATGAAATTATTCTCATGTAAAATTTAAGTCTTTCCTGGACATCATACCAAATACTTTTTTTTAAATTAAAGACTATAGAAGAGAAAACTATGCTATACATTCATGTTTGGCATATGTATTTTGGAAAAAAATAAATCTTTTACTTACTAACTCTTTTGACTTTATAAAAGGAGGCATGCTTGCTACTTACTTTTGCCCTCTTATTTAAAAGGCTGTATAAAAAA
>NW_011888808.1:7109329-7116235 GCF_000151845.1 Pteropus vampyrus | reverse complement strand
CTCACTATATTTGGATGTCTGTGAGGCATATTCTTATGGCCATCACATGTGGCAATTCCATGAAACAAGTCAGTTCTCCTGAAGCAATTACCCAACCAATCAACTGGAATACTATAAATGTTGGCATGTTGCCAGTGATCGATTTAACTCATTTTTGATGGGAAGCAGATTGAAAAAAAATGAAAAAAAATTTGTTGTAGTAGACTTAAAACCAGAAATCTTGCATTTTAAACCAAATCTATTAATCTTCTTAAACTATAGAAACCTTTATGTAATCCTTTTTATTCTTAGTTAATTCATAACATATTCTCTAATAGATTTTGATTTATATATATTTTTAAAAAGTTAAAAGTTAATCAACTCATTTCTCCTGACAGAATAGATAGGTAGACATGCACATTTATACAAACACACACACATTTTTATTTCTATGCTAATATTCAGTGACAGTTTCAGGAAAGTCTAGTATTCCAGTTGTATGTGTGTGTATGTGTATTTCTGCCCAGTTACTCTCTTGAGACACCACTGCAGTATTTTTCTAAACACTGCAGAGAGAGGAAAAATAATCTTCTAGATAACTAAAATGGTCCTGTATGTCTTTCCTAAAGCCCATTGATAGAACTACCACTTATCTCTATTTTTTTTAATTTTGGACTTTTTCATTGGCGGTTTTTTTTCTTATTCCTTAGGGGCCCCCAAGGAGGAACCAAATTCCCCTTTTTTTTTTCACAATTTGATAAATTACAAAAAGAAGGCAGTCTATCTTATCATAAAGGAAATTTAGGATAATCTTTATGAATGGATGCTATAAATTACCACTAACATTCCTATTAAATTTTAGACAGTGTTCAAAATATTTGCCATAAAGCTTATTCACTTTGCCTCTTATTATTCCACCTATTCGAACAAGATTAGCACTTGCTAGCAAAAATAAAAAAACAATTCAGCAAGAATCGGACATCACTGAATTTATTAGGATAGTTGTTTCAGCTGAGTAATGTCATCTATTCCAAAGACTAAACTTGTCCAGTATAAATGTGTTTCTTTAAAGAGTCCAGAGAGCTGCCCGCTTTATACAATTTGGATCTGACATATTACAGTAACACTAAATAATCTGGTAATTATACTTGTAATATAGCTGCTTATTGAATGCTACCATCAATTATTTAATTTAATTGCTTATCTAGAATTCTGAATACATAAAACAGACATTCCATTTGGGATATAAACCATTAACCACAGCCATAATATAATGACATTTGTATTTTTCCTTGTTAAGTTTTCTTCACTAAATTATTTTAGCACATATATATAAGTTAGAGTCTATCCATGTAAAAAATTACAGTCAGTAAATTCATATTCATCACTGATAATTTCAACAAATTATTGTGTTCATACACTGTGTGAAGGCTCTGGGGATACAGCAATGCATAGAAGATAAATTCCCTACCACTAGTAACAACAGCTGGTAAAATGCATACTGGGTTAAAAATATAGTGTGGAGAGAGCATATTTGAGAGGAGATCTAGAGAAAACCTCCTTCAAGTGAGAGACTGGTAGCTTAGCTAATTTTCTCAAAAGCAAATGATGAGAAAGAGAAAAAGGGTGGATGGAGGGCAGGGTGGGGAAGGAAGGGAGGGAGGGAGGGACAGACAGACAGAAGGCAGGCACACATATCCAAGATACAAGCCAAGCTCTTCATATAATTTAATGCTGGAAGTAACATCACATCATTCTGTTATAGCCTATTTTTTTCAGATTAGAGTCTGGAAGACCACATATAAGAGGAAGGAAATGAAGTTCTATTTATTGAGGAGTACCAGATAATTGTGGACATAGTTTTAAAACCATTACTATTCCCTTACCCTGCAACATTTGATTGGATTTCAGCCTATGAGAGTCACTGCAGGGAATTTAGTTTTTCTCTCTCTCTCTTTTTTTTTTTTTTAATTTAGATATAATTGACATATAACATTGTATAAGTTTAAGGTGTTTATTTGATATATGTATATATTGAATACGACTACCACCATAGAGTTAGCTAAAACATTTATCACTTCAATAATTATCAACTCTTTTTTTATGGTAAGAATATTTTAGATCCAATTTGGTTATTAAACCCCTCACTTGCATTAACTATGAGGGCATCATGCATTGGTTGTTTCCTTCTGCCAAAGTCATCAACTCCGTACAGCAACCCTCTCATCCTTTGCATTTTGTAGTGTGTCTCTCCTATCTCCCTTTTATGACTATGGATAGGAATGGCTCTCTTTTACTGTTCTTTTGTATTACATTATTGAATGCACTTAAAATGGACTAAAATGGTATTGTTTTCTGGTATGCACAAAGTGATGCTATTGCACTAAGAATGGAATTGGACTACTGATTCTCTGGACCAACTCTCTCAATGAAAACAAACAAAAAAAAGCTGTATAATATACCTTTAAAAATATTGTTTAATGTTTTAAAGAACTGACAAGATATTAAGACCTTATTGACCAAAAATAAGTAAAACTGAGAAGCAAGAAGAGCATTCGTTAAGAGCAAATTCTGTTTTAGGGAACATGGGTTTAGATTTCAAGACCTCTTGCAACATAGGAAAAAACTTAAGAATCTTGAATTTGCCTAAATTTGGGAGACTCCGAGAAAATCCCACCCCATTATGCTGGAATACCCACAGTGTCCCAACCAAAAGTTAAGGGTGAACAAAAGATAAGCTACATACACACACACACACACACACACACACACACACACACACACACACACACACACACACGTGTGTGTGTGTGCGGGAAATAAGGCTTGACCCTCGGCAAAGCAGGAGAGAAAGACTGCATATAAACATAATTACCAGTTGACCTTTCCACAGCTTTGCAGCTCAAATTCTCATTATCTCCATTGTCCAAAATAACTCAAAATGAGAAGTTCATTTAATGTAGCCCTGGACCAACAGTGGCACCGGAAACTCGGTAAACAAACACAAATCTCTGAGCCCTCTTCTCCCTCTTACTTCATTAGAGGAATCTGCTGGCTGGGGAAACACTGTAGGGCATCCTGTCAGGAAGGGAACTCTGCTGAGATGTTTCATCCAATGTGGTCTCCTGAGGCTCTATGAATCTCTCCTTGGGACCAAGGCATTTATTCCCCAAGCCTCCAAGAGTGTGGTATGGTAGGCTGAGGGCCTGGCACTGAGCCGTTCTCTGGGAATTTCCCTGGATGGCAGGAAGGGGCTACCTCCAGGTTACATAGTAGCCTGCAGACAAAACCTGATGGATGTGCTGGTTTCACTGAGTACACCTCTAAAGGATCATCTGAGTTTCAGAGCTTCATCACATCTCAACATCTTGTGCCCAGTCCCGGTGTACTTACTTTTTTCATAAAGGATGCTCTCGAGAGTATTCCTCAATGAACCTCCTGCATAGACATCTGAGTCTCAGAACTGTTTCCTAGGAGCCCATCATCCAGTTCAGCCACTCTATATCCACTGCTGACAAAATGAGCCTGCCTCGTCTCTGGTCACAGGCTGGCATTTACTGCTGGTAACTATGGTCCTGATAAGTTCTCTGCTTGAAGTTCCACACACTCTGTATCCTACTCATTTGATCTTAGGACTTTTCCTCTCCAGCACCTTCCAACAGTTAGGCAATTCCACTTTTGAATTGCATAGAAATAGCTGCTTTTTACTTCAACACGCTTAGGCCCTAGGAGACAGGAAGTCACATCCTGGGGATCCTCATAGCCTAAATGCACCATGCCATGGTTTATACATAATTCTAGCCACCCAAGCTCTGTGTGGGGCATGATTTTGTGTAGAGTCCAACAGGAATTCTAAGCAGGATGTACTTTTAGAGTCATAAGTATGATTTTTACCCTAATCACATCTCTGCTTAGTCCTCAGGTTTCACTCCATTCCCATGGTTCAGAAAGACATTTTCTCTTCCCATGTGGCAGAATTTACTTTACCTCTTGTCCAATTTTTACTCTAAGGTTTATAGTAAAAATCTCTGCCCTGAGTTCTCCAAACTCCTTTTCTTTATAAACAAGTGAAAACGAAACAAAACAAAACAAAAAGAACTTCTCACTTTTCCAATGAAAGTTTTAGCTTTCACACTTATTTTCTCCGAAATTGATGTCAACAGTTTATGCCAGAAATTAAAGCATGGACATTCTTTCCCATGCCTTGGGTTCTGATCTCTCCTTAAAAAAGTCCACATCCAAACACACAATAGAATATACAGATGTTAAATTATAATGTACACCTGAAAATTATTTAATTGTATTAACCAATGTTACCCCAGTAAACTTAAGAAAAAAATAAGTCTACATTCACATCATTGGATGAGTGCGTCAGAACCAAGAAATTCACCATTGAAGGAATACATCATTGAAGGAAATATGTTAAATATGTAATGTCATAAGTAATGTTATAATATTAACATATGAGACATATAATGCAGTACAACACATATATTACACATTTATTTTCAATAATAACTATATTATTCAAAGGTAAGCTAAGCAAGCTTTCATTCTGAGAAAGATCTCAGTTTTTCGAAGCCTTTTCCCTGAGGAGGTCTGACACTGATTGACTTTGTGCACTTGGGAAGGTCCTGGGACTAATAAGGTGACTGAAACTGCCTTCAGGTTCCCCTCAGATCAACAACAGAGCAGAGCAGACGGGTTTCTTCCCGACTCTGGGCACCTGACCTCCCTGTTTCTAGAGCATTTACTTTAGAAAACTTTTCACCTTTTCCTGCCTCATCGTAATTAACATTTCTTAAAAAACCTCCTGCCAGTTTTATAACCAAATAGTAACCTTTCTCAAATACCTGAGAAGCACCCCTTTATAATGTAATCTTTAAAGGGAATAATATCTTTCTCCTGAGTAGGGTCTTAAATGCTTCACATTCAAACTACTTGCTCAAATCTTTTTACTGAAGCCTGAACAATTTTTATTAGAACCTCTTCATAAGAGCGGGACTGGCCTAGGTTCTCAAAGAAATAGGCCCAGTATCTCAATGATAGTGGTATTTTCAGATGCACCGTAGGTCAATTAAGAGATTTGTTTTTGTTTGCTTATAATGCAAATAATTAGATGCAGATCTGCACTCATCAAGGAATATTCCTTGGTATTTAAAAATGTAGATATAATTATATAATTATAATTGCTAAGATGAAGTTATAAGTAAAAGAGTCATAGAATGTCAAAATTAGAAGTGATTTAAGTAGTATTCTTTTTTTTTTTCTTTTTTAGACAAAGCAACCCTTGGTTGATCTCACAGATTGCAAGGACCTTGTCATTTTGCAATCCCTTGTTTTTTTAATTTTTTATTTTTAATTTTTTATGCCTACAGCACCTGGTGTTTCTAGGTGGTCTCACATCCAAGTATTAACCAGGCTGAACCCTGCTTAGCTTCTGAGATCAGACGGGATTGGGCTTGTTCAGGGTGGCATGGCTGTAGTAAGTAATATTCTTCAAAAACAATTGAGGTGCTGATTTATGTAATCTCTCTTGGTCAGGGGTATGTCTACATATGTATCTTCAGTCTCTAAAGAAGTAACTATGGTAGTCAAAGCATTGCAGGTGTTAAGCAAACAAAGGCTAAATGGTTTTCTCTGTATTTTTCATCCACAGGTCCTGGTATTAATCCTTCAAACTATGCATATCTGTTGTGTATTGGTTTACTATGATTTAGAATCACTTATTTATGACTTAAGTAAAATTGTTTTAATCCAATTGTTTATGGTAAAGACAAAAAAAAATGTTTTTAGAAGTAAAGTTGTTTTGATATAAAAATAAAGTAAGTTGTGTAAGGATGTCACGCATCTCATCTGTTGTCACTGATAAACACTCAGCAGCTGAAGGGCCCTGCTGGGGGCTTATCGATAAGAACACGTGGAGAAGCAACGATGGCAAGGAGACATTTCGACTATAAATACTGAGATTTTGTGAGGATTATTCCAGAATTTCCATGCAGGCAAGGGGATACTTGGCCCACTTAAATAGCTCTCTGAAGATTTTCAGACATTTGCTCATGCCGTGTCTAAGGTAACTCTGGTCAGCAGTGGCGCTGAACTAGGCAGAAGCCTCAGAAGGAGGGATATCTGTTCCTGCCTCTGTGAGGCACTGTGTGTAGGCAGCAATAGAAGCCTTGCGATGGACCCTGGAACGATAAGCCTCTGAACAGAGTATTGCCTGCCTGTCAACACCGGTGTCTTCCATCCCTAACAACAAGCTCTAGCAACAAGGGAATGCCTGCAACTGAAAGTCAGCTCCTGGTTAGTTAATACTGTACCTTCCAAGTATTACTTGTATAATACAGTACACCTCATTTCAATTTGGACTTCATTTCTTTCATCTTCCTTGGCCTGGAACAATAGTGTAATTCATCTATCATTGCTTTGGAGTATGTTAGTTCTTTATTGGCTTATTAAGAGGCATTGTCCTGTATGCTATCCGCTTGTCAAATTTCTACAGTGAACCTGTGCTAAATAAATGACTGGCAAACACAAAATCTGTCTCTGAGCATAATTTTGCCACCCAAAACGAGACAAAATTAAATGCATTTTTTTTCTAAACGATGTTTTTAAAAAGTATTCGAAATATACTATCTCTCTAATTCATGCTGCCTACCTAATTAATGTTTCCACTCTCCCCATTCTTTCTCAGAATTGTTTTTCCTCAAAAGTAATATCCATATAGTCCTTTAAAGTCCTTTATAAGATTATTATTTAAATTATTTTATTAACACTGTCCTAAATAGAATATCCCAAAATTTCTCATTAGCATTTTTAAAGGTAGTAGTCAAAATTAAGTAGAACATGCAAATGTTATCTTGAGAAGAAATATCTGAAGAGAAATAATATATACTCAATTGAATTGTTTTATTTTAGGCTGAGCTT
>NW_011888808.1:7104485-7109279 GCF_000151845.1 Pteropus vampyrus | reverse complement strand
AATTTTGCCACCCAAAACGAGACAAAATTAAATGCATTTTTTTTCTAAACGATGTTTTTAAAAAGTATTCGAAATATACTATCTCTCTAATTCATTCTGCCTACCTAATTAATGTTTCCACTCTCCCCATTCTTTCTCAGAATTGTTTTTCCTCAAAAGTAATATCCATATAGTCCTTTAAAGGCCTTTATAAGATTATTATTTAAATTATTTTATTAACACTGTCCTAAATAGAATATCCCAAAATTTCTCATTAGCATTTTTAAAGGTAGTAGTCGAAATTAAGTAGAACATGCAAATGTTATCTTGAGAAGAAATATCTGAAGAGAAATAATATATACTCAATTGAATTGTTTTATTTTAGGCTGAGCTTGTATGATTAGCTTGAAATCTGCATCACAGGCTAACTCACTTTGAATTTATTGTGCTGTGAATCACTTAAACATTTTCGTCACATGCTGCTATTAACTCAGCTTTACATCATTTGCAATTTGAATTTAAGTATGTTATCATGCATGTATGCATCTCTACTATATTTCATTTGTTCAATTCAACCTATCATTACAGGTTATACAGATCATTTCTGGATTGTAATTGTTTTGCAGTGTGTTCACTAACCCTGCAATCTTCCAGTGACCCACAATTTAATGAACATATGAGCTTTCTCTTTATACGCTCATCTAAGTTACTGATTAAAATGTTGAGCAAGACTCCACTAAAGACACAGTTCTGAGGTCTCTACTCCAAATTATACCAGTCATAAACTTTTTGACATTTTTATTTTTTAATGACTTAATAATGTATCTAATTAATGGTCCTTGCATTTAGGCTATATAATAAAATGTATGCAATGGCATATTGGCAATAAACAGAATATATCTTTTATTAAAGAGATAAAAGTTATTACATGTTACTTATTTCATATATAGCTTACATAAAGGAACTAAAAGCAAAAGTAGAAAGAGTAAATGCCAAAGTTTTAAGAAACTGCATGTCTGTGGCTTACTCTAACCTGTTATCCCTGCCAAACCTGGATTTATGTCCACGGTTATATATGTATAGAAATACATCCATTTAGGGGAAATAATTGTTTATACATTCCCATGAGCTTCATGAAGTGGTTTTTGAGCCTTCCTACAAAGTTTGTTTCTTAAAGCTTAAAAAGAAATAGTCTCTTAATGTCACTCTATCCAGGTTGGGGTAATTCTGATATTTATCAAAAGTACTAGATTAGCAAAAGCAATAGGGAAGAGCAAAGTAGAAATAGATATTAGAAAATGATCTTAGTTATATAGCTTACTTTGAATATAGTTTAAATGGATATTATGTTCTATCTTCTTCATTGAAGTGCACATTGAATTTCAGCAAGTCTCTATTTAAAGTCTTTGTCACTTAACACTAACTGTACTTGAGCTCTGTAAGCTTGAGTTTTCTCATCTTTAATAGTAGGATATTATTATGTGGAAGTATAGATATATATATTTATATAGCCTATATACAATATATTGTCTATATAAAATATATTGTCTATACAAAATATTAAAATACATATATTTTTATAAAGACCTGCCTTAAAAAAGTTGTGAACATAAAATGATGGAATGCACGTAAAGCAAATGACACAATGACAAGCATATAATACATATTTTTCACTGCGTTTATGTTCTCAGGGATTTGTGTTGTTTTTATTGTGTAGTTTTATGTTCTCCTTCTTTCTTTCCTGTTATAGGAGTATAGGGTCTGAGTCATCCTCCTCATTTTACCAACTATTCAATGTTTAGAAAGCACTATTCAATGTTTAGAAAGCAATGTTTAGAAAGCACAAATGTAGCACTAAGAAGAAGCCTCGGTAAAATGGGCATGGAGCAGGCTTCTTTGGCTTCTCGTGGATTAAGGAATATCAATCTTGCAAACTATCGAAAAAACTTGGTCTAATTCACAGTGTTCAGAGAACAGAGAAAGATCTAGGGCTAAATGGTGATTTCCTTGGCATATGTATATGCTATTTGGAGAAGGAGTGGAAGAAAAATCTGGAGCCATGTATTTGTCACATTTAATTCAATAAAGTCTTTTACAGAGTAGCTATTCTCATGGTCAGGTATTTACTGAGAAGTTTAACCTAGCACGTCTGAGTCATTCAATCTTACGCTAAAGGTCGTGATGTTTTAGTATATAAAAAACCATCAAGAAAATGATTGTGATTTTATAAGCCCTTACCTATGACTTCTGAATTATGTTGTTCAAAGTGACCATATATATCATTTTACTTTATAATATAACCACTTCTACAGAATTCTATCCATTTCTAATTTTGTGAATACTGTTCCTTATGTATTTACTTTGTTACTTTTCAGAGATAGTGAATTTGAGACCTGAAAATATGGAAACATCTTTTTATAATTCTGAAATTAAATAAAAGTAAAAAATTTAAAAAGTATAAAAATCACGGTCTAATATGAACTTGTGTGTATAGTTCATATTGTGTGCACGCTGCAGCTTAAACAGTCAATTGGTGCATATCCTTAATTTTTCATTTTCAAATAAACAGTGATTCAAGCCAAGTTAGTTTCCTCTTGTCTGGGTAGTTTTCTACGTTCCTATTGTTTTTATTTTTCTATCTTAAATGCCAATAGAATGCGAAAATATTGTTATTTAAATAGCACCTTTCCATATATCATTGGCCAAGACATCTGTTAAATCCAATGAATAATTTAAGTTTACTATGTGCAATGTATTATCTTGCCCTCTAGGGGTCAAAATAAAGAATCCTCAAACAGTAAGCCCTTCCTTAAATATTTTATAAAATAATTGAGAGAAAAGATATGACCATGCGTACAGTTAAAATAAGAAAGTTATTCCTGTAGATAGGATGTGCTACATATTTTGCAATATTCCTAGCATTTACTAGGATAAAATATGGAAATATCTGAATATTGTGTGTAGAGTGTCTTAAATTATAGAATGCTAATTAAAACAAAAACAAAAACAAAAAACTTTGGTTCATTTATTCATATCATCAACAAAATATTTTTGGCTCTTACAATACAGATAATTGTTTCTATGGCTGCCTTCACCCCAAAGATTTATTTTTAATCTACTGTTCTTTTAAAGAAGAGAGGTGTCTCATTTACATTCTTATTTCCAGAACATAAAATAAGGCATGGTACATAGAAGATGCTCAGTAAATGGTAGGAGAACTAATTAGATGAGTAAACAAAGTGAATTTTAAAATATCTGACTCTTGTGTACTACAGGATTGTTTTGAATATCATGGTTAACTGAGATCTTACAGAATTTTTTTTAATTTAAAAACTATGCAAATTATTGTCACGAATATGGGTTCATTATATCCTAAAATATGCAGGTGAGTACTGTATATCTTCGAGAAGGTCAAGAACAAATCTTTGCAGCCTTTTTCTCTGCTCTCTCATAGGACAAATACAGGCTGGATTCTAAGACTTCCCTTCCTGTACTCTATAACTAGGCAGACTTAGTTTTCATTCTTTTCACATATTCTGCCCTCTCACACCTTCTCTGTTCCTTTACTTAACTGTCCTTGACATTTGGAGCAAACTAATCCCTGTATCTTTTCCATTCTACGGTGCTGTCTTCTGTAAGCTCTCAGCTAAAATTTTACTTATTCAGAGAGCAGTCCCTCATTAACCCAGGCCCACAAACCTTCCACTCACTCATCAGAGAGAACATCAATTCTAATTTACATGCATAGGAATCTCTAGCCAGCAGTTCCTTGGGGAATAACAGTTTTGTCTATCACGGTTTTAAGAAAACACTGAATTTTATTTGTATACCCCGATCTTCAAATCCGCAGTTATTATATGTTTGGTTCATTGTTGTCCCCTTGTAGTATCAGGAAAGATTAGATGTCTTTTTTCCTTGGCTACCATGTGAATAGACCTGTGACAGAATCTATAGGGAAAGAAAATCTGAGATCTGTTGGTTTTCTAAATATCCAGTATATGTTTAGGTACAGGCCCAGGATTCATTTCGTTAAAATGATGATGTTCCTTTGAATCTAATGTATATTTGCTATTGCTGATAATATAACAAGACAAAGTATAAGGGTAAAGAAATGCTATATCAGGCCAGTAGGGCCAGGACCACCTCTTCTATGTATAACAAAGTGAGATAGAAAATTCATCCTGAAAATCATGACCTCTGAGGATGTCACCAAGGCTATATTTGAAACCGTATATATATGCCTGGTTTCATTATTTTATATATTAACTTCTTTGTCTCCTTGCTTACTTGGGTTACTTTTCTGCCTCAATGGAATAGATAATTATAATCATTCATAGATTATAGAAGAGAGAAAAAATTAAATAATTCAATTTTCATCATATATATCTATCATATTTTACCAACATCATACATATATATGTTGGTAAAATATAAATGGAAATAATTTATCAGAAATATTAAAGTAGCATAAAATATTATTGGCGACAATTCACATTGTTTATTTAGTATGCAAAGCAACCACAGAAAATAGCTTCACTAGCTTTCAATTTGCTGCAAAAGAACTTTAATCAAAGGG
The DNA here is from genome assembly GCF_000151845.1 of Pteropus vampyrus. Lineage (NCBI taxonomy): Eukaryota > Metazoa > Chordata > Mammalia > Chiroptera > Pteropodidae > Pteropus > Pteropus vampyrus. Next base: position 7,104,724 of record NW_011888808.1, on the reverse strand, counting down.
AAGATTGTCTTCATTTTAACTGACTTTATATTAAATCAAAAGTGTTATGTAATCCATAGTCCAGGTTACTAAAAATGAAATATGTTCAGATACACTAGTCAAGGCCATCAGATATTTTTATTTCTAATCGTAAATTTCTAACTATAAAATTGATACTAATGTACTCTCGCAGCTATTTCAAAATGATAGCTTTGAAAACATTACATACCTCAAATCAAAAAGTATGATAAGTTAGGCAA
>NW_011888808.1:7101721-7104435 GCF_000151845.1 Pteropus vampyrus | reverse complement strand
TTATTCATATCATCAACAAAATATTTTTGGCTCTTACAATACAGATAATTGTTTCTATGGCTGCCTTCACCCCAAAGATTTATTTTTAATCTACTGTTCTTTTAAAGAAGAGAGGTGTCTCATTTACATTCTTATTTCCAGAACATAAAATAAGGCATGGTACATAGAAGATGCTCAGTAAATGGTAGGAGAACTAATTAGATGAGTAAACAAAGTGAATTTTAAAATATCTGACTCTTGTGTACTACAGGATTGTTTTGAATATCATGGTTAACTGAGATCTTACAGAATTTTTTTTAATTTAAAAACTATGCAAATTATTGTCACGAATATGGGTTCATTATATCCTAAAATATGCAGGTGAGTACTGTATATCTTCGAGAAGGTCAAGAACAAATCTTTGCAGCCTTTTTCTCTGCTCTCTCATAGGACAAATACAGGCTGGATTCTAAGACTTCCCTTCCTGTACTCTATAACTAGGCAGACTTAGTTTTCATTCTTTTCACATATTCTGCCCTCTCACACCTTCTCTGTTCCTTTACTTAACTGTCCTTGACATTTGGAGCAAACTAATCCCTGTATCTTTTCCATTCTACGGTGCTGTCTTCTGTAAGCTCTCAGCTAAAATTTTACTTATTCAGAGAGCAGTCCCTCATTAACCCAGGCCCACAAACCTTCCACTCACTCATCAGAGAGAACATCAATTCTAATTTACATGCATAGGAATCTCTAGCCAGCAGTTCCTTGGGGAATAACAGTTTTGTCTATCACGGTTTTAAGAAAACACTGAATTTTATTTGTATACCCCGATCTTCAAATCCGCAGTTATTATATGTTTGGTTCATTGTTGTCCCCTTGTAGTATCAGGAAAGATTAGATGTCTTTTTTCCTTGGCTACCATGTGAATAGACCTGTGACAGAATCTATAGGGAAAGAAAATCTGAGATCTGTTGGTTTTCTAAATATCCAGTATATGTTTAGGTACAGGCCCAGGATTCATTTCGTTAAAATGATGATGTTCCTTTGAATCTAATGTATATTTGCTATTGCTGATAATATAACAAGACAAAGTATAAGGGTAAAGAAATGCTATATCAGGCCAGTAGGGCCAGGACCACCTCTTCTATGTATAACAAAGTGAGATAGAAAATTCATCCTGAAAATCATGACCTCTGAGGATGTCACCAAGGCTATATTTGAAACCGTATATATATGCCTGGTTTCATTATTTTATATATTAACTTCTTTGTCTCCTTGCTTACTTGGGTTACTTTTCTGCCTCAATGGAATAGATAATTATAATCATTCATAGATTATAGAAGAGAGAAAAAATTAAATAATTCAATTTTCATCATATATATCTATCATATTTTACCAACATCATACATATATATGTTGGTAAAATATAAATGGAAATAATTTATCAGAAATATTAAAGTAGCATAAAATATTATTGGCGACAATTCACATTGTTTATTTAGTATGCAAAGCAACCACAGAAAATAGCTTCACTAGCTTTCAATTTGCTGCAAAAGAACTTTAATCAAAGGGAAGATTGTCTTCATTTTAACTGACTTTATATTAAATCAAAAGTGTTATGTAATCCATAGTCCAGGTTACTAAAAATGAAATATGTTCAGATACACTAGTCAAGGCCATCAGATATTTTTATTTCTAATCGTAAATTTCTAACTATAAAATTGATACTAATGTACTCTCGCAGCTATTTCAAAATGATAGCTTTGAAAACATTACATACCTCAAATCAAAAAGTATGATAAGTTAGGCAAGAAACATAAAACAAAACAAATCCTTTGGTTCTCTTTGTTATCTCATTAATGCAATTCCCAATGAGTTTTTATTCACTAATTTTTGAAGTGAGTTTTGAATTGAGATTGATGCATAAGTACATTCCCTTCCAACTAGGCTCTTAGGTTTGTGTTTTAAAGATGACAGTAATAAAACCATATTCCCAGCACTGAGAAAAGTCCCTCTGGGTATAAGGGTGCCAGATCAGAGTGCATAGTGGCTTCCATAAGCCAAGTAGCAAATCTGTATAGTCAAATCTTACATTACAGAATTCATATAAGTATGTTCCTTGGGGAGTTATTTTTTTTACGTATAATACTGAAATGTACATATGTGGAACTCTAATTATCGGAGTCTTCTGTCATGATTTTGAGTTGAAGACTTCCTATAATGTTAAAGAAACATAGCCACTACTGATTTTACAGGTGTTTCACCTAAGTCTTTTTAAGAAAAAAAATAAATTATGAATTAGTAATTGGATGCTAAGTAATAATCAAATAATCTAGCTGTGTGCACATTACACAGAATGAATATGAGAGTGTACACAAAGACAGTGGGAGAAGAGAAGGAAAATAAAACCAAATAAATGTTTTATGCAACTTTATACATTTCATTTTGGAAAAAAAAAATTAAAATATAGAACTATAACAACACCTTCCCTCCTAAAAACGATCCAATTAAAAAATGGGCAGAGAACCCGAAATAGATATTTTTTTCCAAAGAGGACCTACAGATGGACAATGGACATATGAAAATGTGCTCACCATCACTAATCATCAGGACAATGCAAATCAAACCATGATGAGATACCACCTTGCTCCTGTCAGAATGGCTATCATTAATAAATCAACAATTAACAAGTGCTGGAGAGGATGTGAGAAAACTCATATACTGTTGGTGCAATT
>NW_011888808.1:7097861-7100134 GCF_000151845.1 Pteropus vampyrus | reverse complement strand
CAAGCTTTCTGCTTCTGTACTTCCCACTTGCACACTTGACCAGTGGGTTGACAGGTAGTGAATAGGAGAAAGATGGACCTTTGTGTTTAAGACAGAATGAGGAATGGGATTTGGGGCTTAAAAACCTTGTATCTTGGCATTTCGGGGCTGCTCCTTTGCAAGGACAGCCGCCGGCTAATAAACTGTCTCCTGGTTAAGAGCACTCAAATTGGGTCTGGTTATTCTGGACACAACACTAAGCAGGATTAGGCTTGGTTAGTACTTGGATGAGAGACCACCTAGGAAGACCAGGTGTTGTAAGCATAAAAAATAAAAAAATAAGAGATTGTAAGCTGACAAAGTCCTTGCAATCTGTGAGGTCAACCAAGGGTTGCCTTGCCTAAAAAATATAAATAAATAAAAATAAAAAGCAAAATATGTATGAGTCTTAATTTCCTAGTGCTGCTTTAAAAGATTACCACAAACAATGAATTAAAACACTACAAATTTATTATTTAGGTTAGAAGTCTCATTGTCCTAATATCAAGATTTTGACAAAGTGGTATTCCTTTTTAGAGGTCTTAGGAGAGAATCCATTTCTCTGCCTTTTTAAGCCTCTAAAGGCTGTCTAATTTCCTGGTTCATAATTTTTCCTCTGTCTTTAAAACAGGAAGCATGACATCTTCAAATTTCTCTGACTCTGACTTCTATTCTTGCCTTGCTAACTCTTATACTCTAAAGGACATTTGTGATTACGTTGAGCCCACTAAGAAATCCAAGCATAATCTCCGTGTTATGAAATAATCAGATAATTTACAAATGTTATTCCATATGCAACCTTAATTCCTCTTGGCTAGATTATATAACCTATCCATAGGTTCCAGGGATTCAGGCATGAACATCTTTGGGTGGCCATTATACTGCTTACCATAATATGTATAAAGTTATTGCCTAATTTAAATAATTTGCAATATTAATTGTCTCGCTCTGGGCAGGTGCCCTAGAATAATTTTATTTGTGACCTTATATGTATTTAAAAAATATAACTATGGATAAAAGCTTATCAAATTATGACTGGTTTATTTTGGTGGTGTGTCTGTGGCTTGATGTTAGCTTTTGAAATTTGCTTCATTTTAATTATGTGAAATACCAAATGCACTTGTAAATAAATGTGAATGAAGTGAAATAATTATTCAGAAATAGTTCAGTAAAAAGGAAGAAATAATATTTCCAGGTAAAATGTATATGTTTTAGTATAGGAGGAAAAAAAAAAAAAAAGGAAGAATGAACAGGAGTAAAACAAAAAAATTATGAAGTATGAACCAAAAGTTGATCTTTAAGCAAAAATCTCACATGGCTAAAAAATACATTGAATGCTCATATCATCATAGAAAAAAATAAGAAAGTTCTAGTCAAATCAGAAGAATAGTAAGAACTACATACTTATACCTTGAAACTAAAAATAGCAAATTTTGACAGATTTATTGGGCATTGGGATATTTGAGAGAAACTTCTACCTTAACTTCATAATTTACAGTTCTTCCTGAGTTGAGGGAGAGGGTTGCACAGTGCCTGGGAAGAAAGAAGTTCAATTACAATCTGCAAATGTTTCTATCTCCAGCAGGAGGCTTTTGATCTGAGGTTGCCACACATGGTTTATGTTCTGTGAAGGGCAGATCTACAAATAGAAAAATCTCCATGGTAAGCCTTGGCAAATGCCATTGAGAAGGTAGGAGGCCAGAATAACAAGTAAAGTTGTTACTGTAAAGAGCACATAAGTTTATGTCTCTTTGTATCAGTGAAAATGACCTTATTGCAAAAGATGCAGAAATGTAAGGTGAAGTGGAGAGGGGAAAATGAGGAGAGGGTCAATTCTAAATTACCTTTAACTTAGACTTTTTATAAATTTCATAACTGTAGCCTTCAAAAAAATTGATAAATCTTTATATCTTGGAATGAAATACTATTCAGGTAATTTTCCTTACTCATATATCATGGCATTTTGACATTTTACAGTCAGTATTTCATGTCCAGAATAACTACAGTTTTAACTACACCACAGGACAATTATGAAAAGTAATATTGATTTTTTTCTGTTAAAGTTTTAAAAATGTCTTAAACCTCTTAGTTAAAAAGCAACTTTTTTTTTTTTTTTTTTTTGTAAATTGATTAGGAGGACTCTGGCTGCCTGTCAAATGTTTAGCATTTCATAGTACTCTAGTGCTCTATGGAGGTGTGTACAATGATATTCCTCAAATAACTAGAACCATGGTAGTGATTTCTAGATTATGTTT
>NW_011888808.1:7089399-7097151 GCF_000151845.1 Pteropus vampyrus | reverse complement strand
CCATACTCCTATCACTGCTCCTACTTTAAGCCCCTCCAACTCACACTCAGTGCAGCTGCAGGAGTGACTGATCTTTTGAAACTGTAATTTGGATATTGTCATTCCTTGGCAGAGTGCTTCAAAGTCATATTGAGTTTTCTTTATGAATATGGGAATACTCCAAAACAAGATAAACTTTTCAATTGATTAACAGGAAAAGGAAAGCTAAAACCATGAGTCTGTTGCATCCCAATTCCAGGGACAGGAGAGGCATGTGGAATTTGATTTCTGGTGGTTGAGTGGCCCATGCCTTGCAAGGGACCAAACCCAGGCTCACGACGTGAAACTAGTCACTTCATTCTAGGAATGGAGCCCATAAATCATCTGAAACTGAGGCCTATGGCCATGACTTTTATGGATATTGCTCACATGGGGTAGTGAGAAGAAAGGTGACAAGTATTAAACATTGGCTGGGGCCTGGCTACTCGAGCAATGATATCGCCCTGGTTACCTCTGAACAGCCACATGAAGAGGCGGGGCCCAGGGTTGGAGGCAGGCAATGACAAAAATCACCAGCTGGAGAGAGGTGGGTACTGATAAAAAACAAAATCAAACAAAACAAAAAACAAAAACTATGTGGAAACTAAAACCTTTTAAAATGAGCAATGGACCGGCAAAGATTACACAGCAAATGAGGAAAAATAATGGCAAAAAGGTAAAAAAAAAAAACAAAAACCTCATTATTTATGAAATAAAGAACTTACAAAGGAATTCGATAGTAGAGACTCTGAAAATTATTTTAAAATAAGTGCATTATATTTCTTAAAGAGGAGAAAAGATAACTAATGGGTATTCTTGAGTAAAAGCATGCAGACAATGGCAGAGAAACAATTGCTGAAGGGTAATGGCTGAGAATTGTCCGTTTAAAAATAACATATTTTCACTCTGAAAGGGCAAATGAGACTCAAAGACAATTAAAACAAATCCACACATCTAGACACACTGTAGTAAAACTGGAGGGCATTGTGTATAAAGGGGATGCGGGGGGGGGGATCTTAAAAGACATCAAAGAAACAAGAAACATAAAAAATTAACCACAATGGCCTGCAAGGCCCAAGATGATGGATCTTGTACCCCACAATATTCCCCAGCCTTCTCCCATAAGCTCTTCCCCTCAGGGCCTATACTTCTGCTGCATTGGTTTTGTTCAGGTCCATGAGTTAATAACTTTTTTTTATTTGTTTGTTTTAAACCAATACCTTCTTCTATCCTATTCTCTCTAACATAATCATTTCTATTAAAGAACTTCTCATAATCAAGCTCTATGTATCCCTCAGATCTCTGCTTGAATGCTGCTGTCTTAGAAAGAAATTTCTTGAGCAATCTCCTCAAAACATTTTCTCACACTCATGCTCATTATCTCATAGCATCTTGTCTTTTCCCTTCATTGTAATAAATAGAACTTGTAATTACTCAATTGTATTTACATTTTTAAAAGATAATTGTAAGGTTTAACCTGTGGTTAAGCATTTTCTACAGTCTTTCCAAAGGTATGTGCTCTCTTTTTAGATGGATCATCTCTCAATTTTGCAGGCTGAAATTTTTGTGTAGGTGAATTCTTTCTTTCGATTATCACATATACATATAGCTTCTCTCCTTTGTAGATTATCCACTGACTACTGAGTGCTTCAGGAAGCCCTTATATCAGGAGTTACATTTAAAGTTTCTCTCCATGTATATATTCTCTGCTATATATCAAACTGAAGTTTTTAAAAGGAACTTCTTTCACGTGTCCTATAAAGCTGTTATGTCAATTCCACAGGCTCCTGGTTTTAACCAACAGTATGGATAGCTGATTCCTTGATGCTCAAACAAGAAACTGTGATTAACACATGTTGTTTTAAGATTTCTATACAACTCTATCAACAGGAAGAAAATCTGATGGCTTGTCTCAAAGCTAGTCTTGTGTGATGGAGTATCTGCCTTGCATCCTTTAGAATCAATCAGGTTCTTCAGCAAGTCCTCCTTATCTAATCTTTGTTTATGCTCATTTATCTGCCTTTGCAGAATAGGGCTTGTTCTGCCATTGTTACCCTGGGCCTGACGCAATGTTGCCTGTGTCTTCTCTTCTATTGGCTCCTTCTCGGACTTTAACCTAAGGTGCAGACCTTCTTGCTCAGGTCTCAGAGAAAGGGGGCTTTATTGGGAAATCTTCTTGCCTTTACCTTCTATATATGCAATTATTTCTCAGCAGTTTCTGTAATCTCCTGCTGACTTTCTGACATTTTAGTGGATGTATCTTATTTACAAAGGTACAAGGCTCCATAAACTATATTCTCACATGGAACATGTTATTATTCCTGATTCAGCTCTCAACGTCAGGGTTTTGCAGAGAAAAGCCCTGTTCTTTTAAAAAGATTATGAACTATTTCTTTGATTTTCTGTTATTTGTTAGGGTATTTCCCTATTGTTCCTCTAGCTCTTTGCAACTTAATAAATCTACTTTCCTTCATAAGGTCCTAAAGATGTTTATATGTGGAGATCATACACTGCTCTATTACCAACTTACCAAGAATCTCCTTTTTTGCCAGAAATAGCAAATCAGAGCTATTCCTCTAGGATGCGACATGAGAGCAAAGTATGCAAATTTTTTAATGCTAATGTGACTGATTTCATCCTTTCAATATTGCTTTTGAAGACCAGGTCCTTGAGAATATAGAATCATGTTGCTATGATTGAAGACTGTCCCAGGATATTTCAAGCTCCCCATAAAAATCTCAGATCTGCAGCCAGCATTAGCAGAACTTTTATTACTATAATTCAGAAACTGTGGTATTGAGAATCCATTTCCTGACTTGGATTTACGTATGAGGAGTTCCTTTAATTTTTTTTTTTTTTCACTCTCTCGGTAATAGGATTACACTGTGTTCATAAATCTTTTTATTTTTTTTCCACAATTCCTAATTTTCATATGTGACCTGCCCTAAATTTTCCTGTTTGACTATAATTATCTTCCTACCTTCTAAGTGTCTAACTCTACAGTATATTCTATGTAATAGAGATTATACTTTTTTAACAACTTATATCTACTACCTAGCATATAATAGGTGCTCTATAATTATTTATTGTAAAAAAAAAAATACCTTGTGATTCTTTTCCTTTTAGCTGATCTGTCGATATATTATTTCTTTCTCAATTCATGCATCTTTACGCTGTACCGTTTGAATACTTTTTGGTCCTTAACTCATTTGCAGAAAGGTCCACTACTTCTTCAATTTAACTGAAATGAGTTGTTTCTCCAATTACAAATGAACAATCAAATATTTGATTCAGCCTGTAGGCAATGCAGTCCTAAAGCAGACTTGGTATGGTGAAGTAGGTTTAGCACAGCATTTACCACGTATACCAAATTGACTCACCCATGAGCACTGATTTCTGCTACGCAAGTGTATTTTTCTACAAAGTATCCAGAAAAAAAAGAACAGTCCCAATGACTCACTCAATTAAAACAGAAATCTAGTAATTCCTGCTATTTCCATTATCACTCTCATCCTTATAGTGAAAGTAAAGGTCTTAAAGAATAGAGTCTAATATATGCCTGACTGTATAACTTATCATCTAAACAGGGACAATTTTCAATAAAATAATCTAATTTTGAAACATTTTTGTTTTACTAAAATATTAATTCATTATATTGGTGGATATAGTAAATATTTTCATTACGTTTTCAAAAATAAAATTATCTTTAAAACAGAAACACAACCTTGTCAGCAAAGTAAAAATGTTTTAATTGTTTATTTTTTATTATATAAGGAACAAATTAAGAATAAAAAGAGCAGAGGAAGTATTCTGAATATTTGTTTATGTGAATTAGTTTCTTAGCCCTAATTGTCCCTAAAAGCTTATTGTATTTTTGCTTGATAAATCCATTTTCAATATGATTACTTTAGTTTATTTTTATAAAAGCATCAGTAATTACCTTCAAATTTATATTTTATTATTGCAAAATTTGAAATTGAAACACTCCTTAAAATCATAATATTTTTCATTTAAAAAGTAATTTCTCTAAGGGGCTTAGCTAAAAACAAATTCTACTAATAGAGTGTTTTCTTACTTATTTTTTTCCTTCATTTTAATGGGCAAATATTTAACTTTCAGGGGTTTTCACCAATGCTGCACTTTTTTCTGCATTTAGAGTGCCTTTCCCTGATAAACACTTTATAAAATGAAACTTATTAAATAAGTTTTCTCTCTTTATGATTATTAACGTATTTTTTTCTGGAGTGCTAGCCGAAAAGTCAAACCCTTGCTCAGTTTTATCCAATTTTGGTACAGAACATACATTGATTTGAATAAAAAATTAGTGTTATAAAAGTATATTTTTCCAACAAGTAGTTATTCAAAATTCAAAATTAAACCATGTACGATATTTTAACTCTCTTTATTTAATATTTTCAGGTCTACTCTTGCCATTATAGAGATAATTATAAATGATTTCCTGTTAGAAATATATGTTTTAATGACTGTAATTCGCTAAAAGCTTAAAAATTTGTGTTTGCTGTTTGTTTTTATTGTTATTATTTTTTAGGTGAGGCAATCCTTGGTTGACCTCACAGATTGCAAGGACCTTGTCAGCTTACAATCCCTTATTTTTTATTTTATACGCCTACAGCACCTGGTCTTCCTAGGTGGTCTCCCATCCAAGTACTTACCAGGCCCGGCCCTGTTTAACTTCCGAGATCAGACAGGATAGGGCTTATTCAGGGTAGCATGGAAGTAGACTGTGTTTGCTGTTTTAATTGTAGAATATTTCACTAAATATTTCCAACTGGCATTAAACTACAACAAAAAATATATTCACTACTATTATAGCATGTAGATTGATTTAAAACATAGTTGTTCAAGAGTTCAAACAGTTCTACAATCTGATTAGGGACAGGCAGTAAAAAGAGAAAAGGGAATTACATTTGAAAGAAGTTTAAAGAGAAATTTAGATTTTTGCTTAAGGAGGTAACACGCTGGCACCTTTTGCTCCATGTTGCGCCTGTACAAAGAAAGGTTGTGACAGAATATAAATGAAGTCATTTTAGAACAATAGTCATTTGATCTCAATGAAAGCCAGGCTTCAAAAAGTGCTACGCATAGACATTTACTATAGACACCTGTGATAATTCCTCTTCCTGGGGGATAGTCTTAAAATAACTAAATTATCATTCCCTCCATGGACTTGTTTCTTTTGGTTTTCACATTATCAGAGCCATTCCTACAGATTCCATAAAGGATATAAAGGTCTAAATTTTATTTAAGCTACATATTCATCATTAAGCTTCTTGAGATGTTGAAATACAATACATTTAAGATTTCATTAAAGGCACAACTTGTCCTTGGAAGAGAAGTGTTTATTTATTATGTTGTATCTGGGAAGGGTTGGATAAGAAAATAAAGTGCCCTGGTATAAAAATGCTAAACTGAATGAGATGACAACAAATATAAACTAGGGCTGTTGCAAACAGAACATGTGGTCATCTTTTAAGTATATGGCATATGTCCTGTCGTCTCCCACCCTTTAGTATAGCAGCCTATAATCATTGATCAGTGCCTTCTTTTCTTCTTGTCCCACATTCTGCTTCATAATTATCAACACAGAACACTTAAAAGTAATGGTAAATTTTTTTTGGTGAGATATGTACCCAGCACAGGGCACAGTTGATTCCAAAGACAAAGCCTTGGTAAATAAGAGTATATAATTGAAACAGAGAGAGAGAGGAAGAGATAGATGATAGACAGATAGATAGATAGATAGATAGATAGATAGATAGATAGATAGATAGATAGATAGAAAGATAGATAGATATAGATAGATAGATTGAACGATGATAGATAGATAGATAGAGATCTTTCATGAACAAAGAAAAGCAAATTAACAATGAATATGTTTCAAATGATTAAATTAGGGAAGAACCTAAAATATGAATTAATTGCAAAATGCCACAAAAGTTCAGATAGGTTGTGGAAAACAAAACATAGAATTTATAATTACTAAGTTGAACTTACAATTATTGTTGAAACATTTAGTAATTGAATTTGAAAACAATGAAACACATAGATTAGCTCTCCTTTTGAAAATATATTTTAATATCACCAAAGACCTTCTGCCACACTTTTAATTAAACATATCTAACCAAATTTCAAAACTTTTTGGCAAGGAATGCACTCCCTACTCCTGTTGGAAGGATTAATTAATGCTTGTACAAATGAGATATACATAACAAGGATAAGACATTGAGAAAAAAGAAACATATTAAATACTTTAAAGAATGAGAAGGGATTATATCAAGTAATTTAGTTTTTAAGAAATACAATACAGCTTTTATTTGTTTAATATTATTATCCGTCTTTCTAGTCTGTTATCTTGTTTTAGGATAATACAAACTAAATGCTTAGTGTCATTTAGTTGAAGAGGTCAATCTTGAAGAAAAATTATTTCATGAAAGTCATATATGTCTTGAAAATCAAAACTAATGTTTATATAAAGTATGTTTTAGAAAACAATGTTCTTCTAGAATTAACCATCAGTTTACAAAGTTATCATATTAATTGCATTGTAAACACAAAAAGACTTAGAAATAATAATGTTTTATATAAATGTGGTCTTTAATTACCTACAAAGAATAGCAAGATCTTAATTGCTATTGCAAAAGCACAAGCAATTTTTTTTCAATGTATTATAACAGTGGGGCTTTGGAACATTTTCAATATAAGGGAGGGAAATTCCACTCAACTATCTATCTGTTGGAACCTAATTCTTTCATTGATATTTCTTCTATAATAAAAAAAATAATTTATACTTAATTTTTTGTATTATCTATTGATTATTTCAAATGTGCATTATTTACGACCAGGTTATTAGCTGAGGAGAGACTTATGAGGTTTCAAATGGTCAAGTAATCTAAGAAAACATAATAGTTGTACATGGCAGAGACGATGTATTGCATTTATTTTGTGTATAATAATATCTAAAGTGATTCATTGCACACTGTTCCACTTGTTATTGCTGTATAAGAAATTAATGAATAATTTAGTATCTTGGAACACCATTTTATTATGTTTATAAATTCTGTGGTTCAGGAATTCTGATTAAAAAAAGGGACATCTTGCCTCTGTTAAATGTTTTCTATGGCCTCCACTGGGAAGACTTGAAGGCTTGGAGTCCCATGATGGGTAGGGCATAGAATCATTTGTGGGCTTATCTTTTTGCATTTGGTCTGGCATGGCTTGAAGACTAGCAGGCTATCCAGAGCACCACTATATGGCATCACCAAGTGGGCTGGGTTTCTTTACAGCATGGTGGCTTTGGGGCCATTGGACTTCTTATTTGTCAGTTCAAGATTCTAACCCTGAAAGTTTCAGTGACCATGGAAAAAAAGACAAATTGCCTTTTATAATTTACCTCAGAAGTCACAGAACATAATTTATGCCATAGTCCTTTGGATGAGGTAGTCAAAAGCTTGCTTAAACGAAAGAGAAGAAATAGAAATCTCTACCTCTCAACGGGAGAAGTGGCAAAGAATTGGCAGCCATCTTTTAAAATCAACATACACATAATAGGATGTGTGTGTGTATGTGTGTGTATTTATGTACATATGAATATTTGCACATAACTATCTAATTATATATGCATATATACATGAATAGATTATACTAATATGTATATTTGTTTAAATAATGGTTATACTTAAAAGTAAGCATCATAGTTTAGATGTAGAGCCAATT
>NW_011888808.1:7057397-7088584 GCF_000151845.1 Pteropus vampyrus | reverse complement strand
CATCTATTTTTTTAAAATAGATAGAATTTCAATTTGAATTGTAACATTATTTGCCAACCTTTCCCCCCTATTCTTTCTTATCCTTGAAAGACTATCATACCAAATACAGAATAAACAATAGAGCTTCATATAATGTTTTGATTATAGCTTATTAGAAATAGACTTGTTTTCTACTTATCACTTCCTCTTCAATTTTTCATTGAGCTGTGCTCTCTTGGAAATTCTGTTGAGTGGGAAGATATGAGCTTAAGTAAACATATATTGAACAGCTGAACCGAAATGCTCATAGTCTTGAATAAATTACTCATTGGCACCAGTACAATGCACAGATATTTTCATGCACAGATATTTCATAATATTATATTTGAGGGAAAATGTGTTTGATAAAGAGTGAAAACAATTCTATAATTACTCAGAAAGATACCATTAGTTAAGTTAACCAAATCAATGTTTCATCTAATGGTTTATATTTCATTAGATTTCGAGAATGTTATGTTCTAAATCATGCTGAGATACTAAATCATTAAATATGATGGGATCAAGTTAATTTTGATTTATCTGATTTTGTGTAAAGAAGAATATTGCTAAATTTTGAATATGTATATAACAATATTACTTATAGACAGAAATTACTCAATTTCCTTGATCTGCATTTTACCATTTTCTCTGTCTGCAGAAAAAATATCAATTCCAATCCTATTATTTTCTTTATCAATCTATTCAAAATACTTTGTGATAGCTAGGAAAAAATGAATTTGATACTCTACCATTTAACTTAAACAAATTAGATATAGTTTCCTCACAAATTCTCCTTAATTTGGTCATTCAAATTTCAGGATTTTATGAAAAAGAAAAAGTGCCTCTTTTGATTAATCTCATTTGTAAAGTATTAAGATGCCTTTAAGAAGTGATAGCAGATGTATTGTAGGTTTTCATATTTCCACTTAATAATTCCTCTTCTGCAGTTGTAGCTTTTTATCTTGTTCTAAAGGTAGGAGCAAAACTTCAGCTTTTTCAGACTCTTTTGACTGAAAGCAGCACCACTTTCCAGCTTTCAATCAGAATTAGAAGGAGCTGGAGAGAATGTCATTCCCATCCTTAGAGAAAGATAAAAAGCCGTATCAACTATAAATTAAGGACTTTTCTTGAAAACATTAGAGAACTGAAGGTCAAACAATATACCTAATATCTAAAGAAATCTAGGTCCCTGAGGACAGAAATAGAATCTGAGAATTTACTTATCTAGGACAGATACCTGGTCATATAATCTGATGAGTAGATTCAACTAGAAAATTTAAATAAGTTTCTAAAGTCTGAATATGGGCTAGCATGAGAATGTGAAGTTCTAGCAGACCAAGACAGGGAAATCTACATGTATTTCTAGGCTGTTTTTCCTGGAATTCCACCAGGTGCTAACATGGGAGATCAGGAAAAATACTTAGAAAGTTTTCACATATGGTGTTTACTTAGCAGAGGCAGGACGTACTTCAAGAACCCATCCAGGTGTATCTCATAATTATGTATTCAGTAGTCCTCTCTTATCCATGGAGGATATGTTCCAAGATCCCCCAGTGGATGCCTAAATCCAGGGATAGTATCCAAACATATACACTATGATTTTTCCTATACATGCAAAACTATGATAAAGTTTAATTTATAAACTAGGCACAGTAAGAGATTAATGACAACAAATAATAAAATAGAACAATTATAACAATATATTGTAATAAAAGTTATGCAAATGTGGTCTCTCTTCTCACTCTCTCTGCCAATCTGATAATTGAGATAACTACTAAATGACTGATGAATGGGTAGCATATACAGCATAGATACACTGAACTAAGGGATGATTAATGTCCCAGATGGAAAAAAAGTGGGACAGTACTAGATTTCATCACATTACTCAGAATGATTCACAATTTGAAACTATAAGTTGCTAATTTCTAGAATTTTCCATTTAATATTTTCAGAACAGTTAATTATGAATAGTTGAAACCATGGAAAGCAAAACCACAGATAAGAGGCAACTACTACATATAATTATTATATAATGTATAAATATATAACTATATATTTATTAAGATACATGGATAAGAAAAAAAAGTGTAGTCTGTGGGCATTGGTGGAAACCCACTGCAGTAGGAAGAGGAGGAAAGAAATTGGGGGGAAAAATCCTAGCCCTGGTTAAAGATGAGTGGTGGAGGCGAAAGGAGCAATCACTGAATAGGCTAAAGAACAGACTTGAGATGATAGAAAAAAGAATCAGTGAATATGAAGTGGAATTTTAGAAACTGTCCAATCTGGAAAAAAAAAAAAAGGAGAAAACAGGCTGAAAACAAAAAAGCAAAGTCTCAGAAGCCTGGAAGAGTTTAATGAGGACTCTAACATTTGTATCACTGGAGTCCGAGAAGAATAAAAAAATTAAAGTCAATGGGGCTGAAAATATAGTGTGAAGAAATAATGGGTTAAAATTTCTGAGATTTGAAATTTGATGAAGTATACAAACATGCAGAAAAACAATAGCTGAGTGAACACCAAATGGGATAAATCCAAATAAGTGCATGCCAAGGAACCTAATAATCAAATTTTTGAAAAATAAAGACAAGGAAAAAACTTGAAATCAGCAGAAAAGACCCCTGAGCTACAGAGGAAAAATGAGAAATGAGAGTAGGTTTTGCATCAGGAATCAAGAAGACAGAAAGTAAATGCCACATTATTTTTCAAGTGCTGAAGGAATAAAACTTTCAGAATCCTAAATCAAAGAAACAAACAAAAATCCTTCAGGAATGAAGATGTATTCGAGACAACCTCAGAAGAGATAAACTATGAAAATTTTGTGCCAATGTAACCTATGCTAAAAAAAAAAATCCATGAAATCAAACTAATACAAAGGATTGCATAAATAAATAAATTGAAGAGAAGTTATAAATCTTCCTTACAGAAAAATTCTTATTTATAAATGTAAAAGAAATGGGGTAATGACAAAGACTTTCCTTAATCAAACGTTAGTCAGGTCCCTCTAAGACCTTTTTTGATGAAGCCACATCCTTGGGCCTTGTCCTCAAGGGCAAGAATTTTACTAATTCAATTTATTGAGAATCCGCCACCCTCAATATCTGATCACTCTTGATATCTGGTCAAATTCTCATTCCCTACCAACCCCCAGGTGATGTCCAGTGACCGTGGCCTAACTATAGCAAGAATCCTGTCATGTTGGTTTGGTCAGAATCATCTCTTACCCTGAGTGAAGGATACAAGGGGACACTCTGTACTATCTTTGTCCTTCTTCTGAGACAGATCATTTCTAAACAACAACAAAACAAAGTTTTTAAAAATCCTGAGATGAATATCCGTGATATTGCCAACTCCAACACTTCTCCCTCAAAATGTTCTCCTATTTGATCTTTGTTTTTACTATATTTCTAGTGAGATATGAATGATATTGTGATATCTATAAGAACGACTACCCCAAAATACGTAAGCAAAAGACATTTTTTGAAATATTTAAATTTAAGAAGCATATTCATGAATTTACATCCTTTCATGCAATCCTTCATTTAAATTTAAACAGGGATGAGTCAATAATGCAAATATACTGCATCATCATAGAAAAATCGTTTCTGACAGCACCATTCTCTCACCCAAAGGAACATTCTCAAGCACAGAAAAATTGCTACTTAAGTGACAACTACTTATTTCTATTTTTAAATTATTTTTTTTCTGTTCTTAGCCTGCCTCTGAGAAATATCTTCCTACATGTGATTTTGGTTTAATAATACTGCTTTCTTCTTTTCAAAATCAATGGCTTATGTATCACTTTGTGTTTCAACACCTATGTTATTTTTCATTCTTTTAAATAATATAAGGACTTGGCATAGAGTTATGTTCCACATTCTCATGATCTTCACGAGGAGAATTTCATCCACTTGTTTAAATATCCTTGAAAGTGTTTTTACTTTTCTCTTCTAAACAATGTTTTTATATTTTTATTTACATTATGTATGGAGATATAAATATATTAATTAAAAATTAAAAATTTGAATTTATAGATATAGAAACTCCAAATCACTACAAACCAGCAAGACAGCTTTATTTTTACCTGAGATTTTAAACCTGATTTGGAAAGATTATGTAAATTTTTATATTTCCCTATGCCTCTTTCTTAATCCACAAAATTAGTGATGAGTTTGTAAGCATTGCTAGATTCTGCTATATTTATATTACTATTGCCTTGATGTCCTAATTCTATCTTGCTTGAGATCTCTGAAAACAATTAGTCTATAGCAAGTGCCTCCCTCATCTCCAGAATCTATATTCGTCTCGAACAAAGGAATACGAAATTCAAGCGTAGCCCATTAAAGTATTATTAACTTCTTCCTGGTTTGGTATCTTTCTTTCTTTTTTAAACTTAAATGACTTCTTAATCTTGATTAGGTCAGCTGTGATTACTTTTAGACCCCCAAGCACATGGGTCAGTTCTGATTTTCACAGCTGATTTACTGGATAGATGAAAAGAAAATTAGGCCATGATGTATTTGTCTGGCTTATCATCATGGGAAATTTCACATATTGATTAGCCCTCAGGAGAACATCATCCTAAAACTCCTTGCAGAAGGACTTGGCACTCTAGTTAATATCCATGGTGCAACTGAGAATAATGGGGACTTGCTTAGTCGAGAAACGAAAACTACAGTTACCTTGACAACCAGGAATAACTCATACCTACGCTCCATGTGACTTTCTCGGTATGTGTAAAATTCCACTCTGAGATTAATGATTTTTCCTTCATCAAATTGATTTTTCAGAATTATGCCCTTTGGAAATGCTGAAGACATTACCCTTAACTAGTAAATGAATTTCAGTTAGGAATCTCTTTTATTCCCTATTCAAACTCCTTGTTTTAGACAGCTAAATCTTTATTCTTATGTTTGAACTTGTAGAACGACTATGCACCTTTACGAAGAAGAAAAACATTCTTTGTGTTCTGAACATGATTTGGGTTATATGAGTATAAGCACTCATGTGAGGTGCTGGCCCTTTTGAACAACAGACCACATACCTATGATTAACTATGGGAAGCAAGATGGAAGCTCTTATCTTTTTTAGAACTCTGAATTAAGCCAGTGCATTACAGGAAATGCTGCATGCACAGAATCAGAATATAAGTAAAATCATAATTATATTTTCCTTGAGTTACCCTGCATGCTTTACTGACTTGCAGAGTGTATAATTTTGTGGGATTCCTTCACAGGAGTAAGAGTTTTGTCCATTTTTCAATCCAAGCTGCTCTTTAAAAAAAATTGCTATGTTATTCTTGCTATAGTGTCTTTTTGTTTCTTATTAAAAAAAAAAAAAGACATAATTCCTCACAATTATGAGACATCCTTGGTTGTAACTCTTGTTTTAGAAAGCACAGAATTTAATGGATGTATACGTATTATAAAGAATAGTGATAAACAATTTATTCCCCTAGAAGAGTTGTTTAACAATGAAAGACCTAATATAAATATTGTGCAATATTCTAGGATTATCAGAAAACCTGTATGTGTAGAGTGACCTTCACAAGGGGAAGATCATAAGCAGATGCAATTTAAGATGTAAATATATCATGGACTTGCATGTCATAGTGGAAAGTTTGAGAATAGTCAGAGGAGGAAGAGAATGAGAAAAATATAAATATAAATATAAAATGTAAATGTACGTCCTTGAAAGGAGGCCCAATAGAATGTCTTGATCGATTAGATTCAATGGTAATAAATAAGTAAATCCTCCTAGATTCCTGGCTTTGGAAACTATGTAGATTAGAGAGAACAGAAACATAACGAGTAGAAAAGGTACAAGCAGGTAAGTTTCAAAGGTGTTATTATTTTTAGTACATTATGTTTCTGTAACTAGGAGTTACCAGATAGGCAGTAATAAATAGGCAGTGTGACATACAAGTTCAGACTTATAGAGAAAAATTTTCTTGAATATGTAAAAATGATGATTTATCGGATATAAAATCTATAATATAGACAGCACCATGATGCTATAACTGAAAGGAAGAATGTAGATTGTGAACAGAACCTGGTAACAAGCCCTGAGGGACTTTAAAAAGTTCAGTAAGTTGTGTCCATTATAAGTTAAGTTTTAGAATTTATATACAAATAAAATTGAGTTTTAGAATTTATATACAAATAAAAGTTGCTTTATATTATTATTTCAGGTGAGAATGAGAAGATTATGGATGATAAATTATATTAACTCAAATCATCTTTATATAATATTGTATAATATGCTACCCCTAGTCTAGCAATTCTCTGATATTTTAATGAAGTGAATGAGATAAATTTGACAATAGTCTGTGGCAGGCGGGGCTATCCTGGTAACTGTAGGTCACCTCTCAGTAAAACCTTGGTGTAAGAAAACTGTGAACAATGCAGCCTAAGGTGAACTGGTGGCTTTCCAAATCACTGGAATAATAAAGGACAGCAGTAAAAGTATAATACCTTAAAACCTGCATTCGATATGGCTTTCTCTCTGCCACTGCCTTGAGGAAAGAAAATGGTGATGATTTTCAATTTTGAATGATGACCTATCTTAGTGACACAGATTAGCATTGAGGTATCTGAGACAATTTTAGATAAATAAATACATGATTAATTATAAAATAATGTTATAAGTTATTCTAAATATTTGAAAATTATATTCTTCAAACAATAGTAAACTGAACTGGATGAGGTCAGCATTTAATGGCTTCAATTGCCTCCTGCATACTGAGGGTTCGAATAAATGCAAGGCCACTATCAGAAACTTCTTAGTGAACTTCTTACTGTACTTCTTACTGAACTGAAGATTAATTTATATTAAGCAACTTCAATAACTATCCATTGATAAGATATATTTTTTCTATGATCAAATTTACTTTCCTCCATCTCCACTATTGTCCTTTTTAATCAGTAAACATTCCTAGAGAGGTTATTTGTTTGTATTTTTGCTATAATTGATTAAATAAAATGCCCCCAATTCTTCAAATTTAGCAAGTCATTTCAAAGGGGTTGACTTTAGAAAATAAAATTAAGCGTCACAAAGATTCTGTTGTGGCTGGTAATTCTCTTCACTCTAATTATGTAAAATTGAAAAGAGGGCTCAAGAGGGGGAAAAAAAAAGAAGAAAACCACATGAAATTAAAATATAAGAAAAATGAATGTAATGTTACAACTTGCGAAACTGGAAATAATACACATAAACTTTACAAGGTGAGCAGAATCACATCAGGGAAAATAAAGTGATGAAATTAAACAATAATTCTCTCTAAATTTACTTTGAGTTTTTTTCTTTATTTAGTATTAAAGCCAGAAATAAAAAAATAATAAGCTTTTCCTCTTGGCACTAAGTATTTGCTGAGGATAACTTTATGTTACATTCTTCTAAATTGAAAAGGAGTAATAAACAATAAGATACTACATTCATAAATAAAGCCACGTTTCCAGTAATTATAGCAGTCATATTTATGGAAATCACAAAATATTAAGGTAAAAGGCAATAGAAACCTTCCATGTTTTCTCCCTCATACTCCCCAGTCTAGCATCATATATTCAAAAAGCTAAGGTCTTTACTTTGCTTATCATCAATTCTTTTTTTTTCTTTACTTTCTAAAATCCACAACAAATATATATGCACTTGAGTGTTATTTTTTTACTCTAAAGAATAACTTCCAAAGTTCACTTTATAAGCAAGGTGAATCAACTTAGGAAACAGAACTAGCCTACATGAGGTCATTTTTGAGGAAGATATGTCTAGCCAGTTAAGAGTTGCCTATATGGTTTGGCTAATTATCTAAAAAGTAAATGGTTTCTTTTATACGTAAATCATTTCTAGACATTATTGAGGAACAATTCACATGACCTTTTAGGCTATATTACTTTAGATTTTTCTAGACTCTCTAAAATATTCAATATTATATTCATTGGCATTTTCCTATTTTAATGCATTTATCATCCATTATTTATACCTGGAAGTCTAATCATACACAAAACTTATGTCACATTCAATTTACCATTCAGCAGGTTGTAAAACAACAATCTCTGAAGAAAAATTGTATAAGATGACTAACTTTCAATTACAGCATACACAAAAATTAATCACTTAGTTTTAGACAAAATGCTTTCAGTAATGGTTATCTCACTATCTCTCTGGTGTTTAGATGTATCTCTATTCTCTGTGCTTAAAATAACTTTTTTTTTTTTTACTTTGAGCACAAATCTGTAAAAGTATGAATTCTAATATCTATCATTGTAGATTAGATTAATCTTATACAGAAAAAAATAATAATTTAAAGACAGTCTCCAAATAAAAAATTCCCATACCCCAAATAGTTTCTCCTTATGTGGCAGTCATAGACAATACACAGTTGCAATGCTATTCTCCAAGAAGGGTATGTTTGTCATTGCACTGTATTTTGATAGTAAAATTAATTTCATGTTTTTGGAAGCACATCATATTACTTAATTTTAATTATGAATTCATTATCTTTTAAAAGGTTAACTCCTAACTAATTTGTTTTTTATTTTAACTCTGTTAAAACTTATAAACCCCCTATTAATATTAATCTTTAGTGCCATCTATATTTGTTTAAAGAATTATTAAAGTGACAGACAAATATATTAAAGTGTATAAGGGCATATAATTCAAGCCTGTTTTTAATCAAGTATTTATAAACTCTATTATTTTCCCTCGATTGCATAAAGTTATACTTTCTCTTCTTTAATCACGTGAAATGATGGAATGTTAGCGTGACCATTATGCCATTCCTTATGGATAGTCCTCTATACATGTCCTAGATGTGATTTTCTATTAAAAATGTAGCTCTCTGAATTTGATAACTTTTTAAAAATAAAATCGTAGATTTAAATCTTTCACGTTAATATTTCTTACACTTTAATTTTAGGAATTTGTAATAAAAATATATATTCAACCATTAATAGCAAAAATGGTTCATAAATTAGATTAAATCTATGTTATTTACTACTATTTATGATGATGTATTTTGGAAAGCCTATCTAGATATCAACCTGAAATCAAAGAACTTAAAATTAATAGTGGTTTGGAGATTATATAATACAACTCACTAGCTATATGTGAATTTCCTTAATGGCCACTGACATGTGACTCATCAGCTGTTGTTTACCATCTACTCTAGGGCCTGGAGACTTTTCTGGATGACATAGCCAATGCAATTATTTTAAATGCCTAATAATTACAAAAAATCTTATGTTCAAATTTTGTATAATTTTTATTCAATTGATTTTTTTTTCTCCGTGAGACTCAAAGAACAAATTTATTGTTTTTTTCAATAAAATAAAAAAATATATTTAATAGTAACTATTTTGTTCCTTCAGAAAAAAATGTCTATTGATGTGATACATTATTAAGTCCAAACATATTTCTGTACAGATTTAAAATATATAACATTAAATTTCCAGTGAGGAAGCTATAAACACTGAAATCAGTTTACGATAATTTGTTGCTGTTTTTTAAAAATGAGAAACATAAAAAGATTCTATATAAATAGTTATTTGGTGGGAATATTGCTTGCCATTTGAGTATTTTAAAATACGATTTTTTGTGCTCTATAAAGAATTTTACCAAAAAATTAAAATTTAGTAGAAAAATTAAAAAGGGAGGCAAGCAGAGAAGAAGATAGAATGAAATCACTTAAATATAGCAAAATGAGGAACACCGATTATTCTACCTTTGTTTCACTAAGTTAAATTCATAATGAGTCTCCTACACATTTGGACAAATTTTAACAATCTGAATAATGCTAAAAGGGAAGAAAAATTCAGGCAGTAGGAAATCTGATTGTACTGATCCCAGAGCAGCTTGTATTTACAACTAGGAGAAAAGGCTGTGAACTTTTCCGAGAAGACCCTGAACTTTGCTGCTACGCTGATGACCAACCATATTAGGGGAGGCAACGAGCAAGTGCAATGCAATGACATGCTCTATCGTCCATATGGATATGACCAGAACTGATGCAAGAAACAGTGGGTTGTCAGTTACCAGAGGTCTTTCAAGCCCTCCCTCCCTCCCTCCCTCCAAAAAAAAAAAAAAAATTTATATATATATATATATATATATATATATATATGTGTATATGATTAACTTTCAATTACACACACACACAGAAACATACATATATATATAAATATTCCGCATCTTAACCTCATAGTCAGTGGTAGAAACTTCTTGTTAACTCCTACCATACTTGTATGTTCCCCATTGTAGGGTAATTATTTCAGTTTGTTTTGCTCTAATCTTGAGTGAAATATAAGCATTCATCCCAAAAATGACTTACCCAATTTTTTTGGTGCTACTTGTTTTGGGTTCCCATCACTGTAATGTTTAAAGAATACAAAGCATTACACATTTCTAGCTGCATTTACCTAAATTGGTCTGTATTTCTGTAGCATTTCATTCTCTGTCACAGTCTTTCTTAATTTTTCTCTTCTTTTCAAGGTCTGGTTGACTTATTTCTCTATAACCTATTTTCTTTCTCTTTTCCTAAAAAATATATTTCTCTTCTGAATCCTCCCTTATTCTTATATTTCATTCAAGATTTAGAAATGCAAGAGTTAACTCTAATTTACACTTTTCCTAACGTGTAGTTATAAACTCACTATGTTTTTAATAATAATTCACTGACTCAAAATTCATGATGCCATAGCTCTAGTTCAGAGGCATAAGAGGTTTATGAGGAATAAAAATGTATTATTCCAAAGACATAGGAGGTATTTATTGTACATATTTTTTAAATCAATACTTTTATCATCATTTTCTCCTAGGTCTATTGTGTCCTTAAAGCAAATCCAGTTTAATGAAAGTTAGATTATTTCTGTTATGATTAATGAAGTTTCTTTTTCTTTAAAATAGAGATTCTCTGAAAAGAGATCATATCATAGAGTTTTATAATGCAATCTTTGGAGTAAACATACCATTTATCTGAATTTGTAGCCTGCCATTTACAAGTTGTGATCTTAGGCTAGTTACTTAATTACTCATTTTTAATAAGGGTCTCCTATGATCCTCTGGTTGTTGTGACGATTAAAGCACTGGGGATGCAGCAAAGTTAGTTTCATTCCATAAATTACCGTGAATTACTATTTTCTGTTGTCCCCTCTTTTCCAATAATCTTGATACCAAAGAAACACTATTATGCATCTGAGTCAAAGTAAACAAAACTCACACTAAAAATAAGGTTTAGTGAAATGAGTAAAAAGAAAATAAAAGGAAGGTGTTTGGAATGAGAATGAAATGTAAAGTTTAAAGCTAGATAGTGCTGGTGTTCATAGCATAAAGACAACTACTTAGATTTTACCGAATAATTACTTATAGATTACTTGATCTCCATTAACTCCTTTTCTTATTTTTAAAACTTAATAAACTTTTTCTTATAGGTCTGTTAAGGAGATTTTATAAAATAAGTAAAACATAGAAAATAGCACAGTTCTAATTGTCTTTAAAATGATATCTTTTTATTAATATTATTGATGTTTTCATAACTATACTCATCAAAATTGTATATTTTTCTGGAGCATGATTACTTTTTTAATAATGTCGAATAGGCCCATAAAATTTTACAAGGGTTTGTTAGTCTGAAGATTCACATTTAAAATAATCTATGAGGGGAAAACAACTTTTATTCAAATAAATATAACATACAAATTAAGTATTAGATTATTGACATCTACTATCTCTCCTAAAAATTACCACAATCTTCAAATTGAGAACTAGAGTATCGATGTAACAATCTTTGATAAAATACATTCTAAAATATTTATTACTTTGCCTGAAAATCTTTAAGGATAGTAAACTTTTTTTTGTCTGTACAGTTCAGTTTTTTATTATAATGACTATGCTCTGAGCCACACAATTATGTTAATATGCTGAATCAATTAATGAAGGTCTGTATGTTTTAAGTCATCAGAGAACATTTAAAAAATATTATTCTGCATTGTATCAGGTGTGTCTGGCACGTTTTTCTAAAATGTCTCAGAGAAAGAAATGTCTTCCTTTTCCTTCAAGAAGACCATTATCCCCTTTATAAATAATTTATCATTTTAATTTGCCCCATACAGCTAATATCCCCAAACATTAACACTTTTAACTGCCAACTAATTTTTCTTTAGGATACTTCACCTATGCAACATATATGTGTGTGTGTGTATGTATATGTATATGTATATATATACATATGTATGTGTGTGTATGTGTATGTATATATATAAATATACATACACATACACACATATACATATACACACACACATATATATATACATATATATATAGTGTTTAATGTAATTGCCTTGAAATTCACATTTTTCCAAAATATACAAACTATTTATTAAACAAGAATGTTATTTCTTATTGTGCACCTTTAAAATTGGTAAATAGTAAGCGATATTTTTAAAGAGAGTGGAGGAATGAGAGAGTATCTCGAATTACAAAGAAAGAAAAGACATTAAGGATAGACAGGAATGGAATTTGAGATACATATTTTAAGTAATGAGAAACTACAAAGACCTGTAAAAAAGTAGTTTTGGAAAATTTCTGTAGTTCCAAAAATTATTTTAAATCTTCACAATGAAAGGAGGTATTTTAAATGGAAGAAAAATGAGCAAATATCTACTGGAAGACAATTTGCTTCTGACAGAAATCCAACCTTCACTGTTTTTGAAATTTAACAGAAAGGAATAGATATATTTTGTCTATTTTTCCCTATTATTTGCCTCTGATCCTAAAGCAGCCGAAAGATAGCTACGGTGTAGGGGGAAGCTACTAGTCACCCCTGATCACAGACGTGTGGTCAGAGAAGCATTGCCATTGAGAAGAAAAGGCAATGATTGTGGTAGTTAAATTCTGAGTTCAGCTCAGTTAAAGTAGAATTTAATAGTCTTTCTTTCCCCCCATCCAACAACAGCTGTGTCAAAATAAGAACAGATGAGAGACTTAGATGTAGATTTGGAACAGTTAGAGGAATTAGTGTGATTAAAAGCTTTTATACCTAATATGCCTAGATGCATAAATGCTCTGAAGCTCCCAGCATCAAGGGAAAACCAGCATATAGCAAAAGCAGGGAAACACACATAGCACAGCACAGTGAGGGCAGTTTCAGAGTGGTATTTATCTACCTCTAGAAGAATACCAGTTCAGAAATGAGTTAATCAGTATAAGAGTGGGTTAAAGACAACTATAGACTATTGTACTGTGTCCTTTGTCATAATCATTGGCCCTTTTGCTGTTATCTAATCACATATAATACAGATAGTTAGTTATCTAGGTCAATGACTATTGCATTGTTTAATATAATTCGCCTAAAATTTAAGTTACCTTCTTCTTCTTTTGTTCTTGCTTTTCAATAATCCAAGGATGGCAAGGGTTGAACTTCAATTTTATGAACCATCTCAAGATCAATGTGTCATGCAATTAGAAGATAAATAAGCAGTATCAAGAGTACATAGTTACATTTTCGCCATATTCTGAATTGTTGTACACACCCACGGGAATGTTTTTAGTTTGAGTCCCCCTCTATAATTTGAAGCACGAATACATAGATAAGTTGTTTACTTTGTATTTATAAAATAATATTTGGAAACCTATAGATGTAAATCAAACTAATGGAATACTGTGATAAATACATTAGTTTGTTAAGGCTGCTATAACAAAGAAACATACCCTGGGTGGCTTAAATAACTAAGAGTCCAAGATTAAGGCTTCAGCAGGATTGCTTCCCCTGGGGCTCTGAGGGAGAATGTGTGCCTCTCTCTTAGCTTCTAGAATTCACTGGTTTGTAGATGGTATTACCTTTTTTATAAGGTCAGCAGTTGCAATGGATTAGGGTTCATACCCAGAATCCCATATTAACTGGATCATCTGCAAAAATTTTATTTCCAAATATGACATTCAAATGCACTGGGGGCTACAACCTTTAAGTCTTTCTGGGGACACAATTCAACCTATAACAATAAACTTTGCTATTAATTGACTGTACTTCCTTAAATTTTGTTTTTTGAGTGACTGGGGAAAAAACTTTTCTGCAATGTCTAAGTGAGCAGTTTGGAAAATATTTCTGAATTTTTTCCAGAGATGATTTTGCACAAGTCAAAATAAATTTTTAAATGTCCATATAAATATTGTGGGGCTCACAGGTATAATACAACATTCTCTGTTTCTCAAATTTATAATGTATTGAATAGAATTAAGATGAAATACATAAATAAATAACTAAAAAGAGCTACGGCGACTCAAAGACTTAATAGAAGATGATGCTTGATTAGTTGCTAATTAAATTTTACAAACATTAGATATAAGAGTTAAGAAGAGAACATTTTTTTTTGGCTGCGTTGAATAATTAATTCAATAGGATTTAAGCTAGAAAGTAAAGACTGGGTACAGTTTTAAAAGCCAAAGGAAGGTAGAAAAATAAATTAATGACTAAAATATTAAATATGAGAAAACAAAACTTGAATTCAGAGGATGATAGATTACTCAATTTGTCAAAAGCACATTTCTGTAGATATAACATTATACTAAAAAGTGCCTCGAACTGTAGGTCAAAAAAAAAAAAAAAAAAGAATCTCAAAGCCAGAGAGGAGTTAGGTGAATGATGAAGTAGAAAGTGTTTTGACTTCTAAGAGATAAATTCAAATCAATCTCTTGACATTTATGAGTTATGAGGCCTTGAAAAAGTCACATAAATCAAAGCCTTTATTTATGTGTTAAAAATAAAAACAAACAAACAAATAAATAAATAAGGCTTGGATAGCCAGCAAGTTTGGTTGGGGAGTGGTCGTTGATACATTAAAGGTGATTCGGAAAATGATCTAATATTTAAGGTCACAATGACAATCTTTTGTTTTGTAATTAGCTGAGCTCCATTCTGCCTTTTCGGATACTATTCTCTGCTTCTGGTAATATTACCCCAGTTCTCTGCACAACTGGCTCCTTTGCATTTTTCAACGTTCAGGTTAAATACGACCTTCTCAGAGAGTCGTACCCTGATTATTCTACTCTTTTACTTTTTATTGTAATCTCAAACAGTTTTACATAAATAACTGATCAAAATTAAGAATTGTTTATCAGCCTATTTATTTGCTGTATATTTCATCTAACCAAGATTTATGACAGTCAGGAGCACATTGTTTGCATTCATTATTTTTATTTCAGCATCGAAAATACTATATGAATCATATCTGAAACATAAATATAGGTTAAATAAAAGCATTTGTTATTTATAATTTTAGATATTATTATTGTTTTATAGATTAAAAAAGTCGATTTTATTTTTTAGGAGCAGAAGGCAGGGGTGAAAACAAATAAACTATTGTATACCTCATACTATGCAAATATACATTATATCAATAAACTCATTTTCCTAACTTCCACATAGAAGAGATAGAGACATCCATGGAAAAACAGCACCAACTAAGCAGTCAATTACAGTTGGACTCACAGTCATGGAATGAGTAAACTTTGGTCATCAAGCAGCCTTGGCATGTACTCCATATTGTATTAGAGCACTCACATAGGTCCTCAAACAGCACAAACCTACATCCTCACAATCACAGCATTAGTCAAGGGTCTTCCAAGAGGATATATATGTGTGCATATTAATAATGAATGATGAAAGAATATATTAAAAGATAACAAGAAGACTTGCTCACCAAGGTAATAAAATATAATCCAAAGAATTAATATCAAAATCAGTCTAATAGTAATACATGTAGACATCAATCGATGCATCAAAACAGAAATCTAAGACATGCCCAACAATGCATAAATATCGAATACTTTAAATAAATACCAAATACTTTAAATAAATAGAAATATAGCTTACTCGAGATGAGTATTAAATATTTTAAATAAAATTAATAATATAACAATAGGAATTACAATAAGTTTTAGCTTTTAAATGTTCAAGATATCATGCTAGGAATTTTACAAACCCTATATATTTGTTTCTATAAATGCATCAGTATTACTTGATTTGTTAAGGCAAAGATTCCGATTCATAGGTTTGGGGCAGGCTCAATACTTTGCATTTTTAACAAGGGTATACATTTAAGAATCACTGGCCTGTATATACTATGATAAAAATTTCTTTTTAAAAATTTGTTTTAAGATAAATTTAAGAACCCACATTGCTTTCTTCTATAAAGTATGATTAGTTTCAAGACATTAACAATAATTTTCAACATGCTCTTTCCTATTTGATACTAAGGATTTTGAAAATATTATGACTATAATTATTTTGTATATGAAATACATATTTGCTTAATTTGACTGTTAATATTTTAAAATTAATGACACAAATCTATCATTGATTATTAACTTTATATATTATCAAGAAATGTGTTTCCCTTGTTGATAATGTATCTATACATGATACTATACCTTGTTATTCTTTGAGTTAATTCTTAAATGTAGTATTATTCCTCCTGGGTATAAACCACCCTCCCTTCCATACTGAGGATCAAAGGAATTATTACAGTGCAAGTTTTGTTGAAACAGCTTGAAGACTTTGCATGTTGAATGCTTGTGTGTAGTACTAGTTACTTCACTAATTAAAGATATTCTTTTTTTTTGCTAAAAATGAGGATTTGCTTTTTTTTTTAAATATCATTTACTATCACATACCATCATTCAAATTTTTTGGTGGTTAAAAACATGCTTTTCTTGGAAGCATTGAAATTTATATGTAAGAATTCGAATCCAGTATTTAAAAACTAAATTTATATTTTTACATAATCCTAAATAAACTTGTACGTTTTCTAATAAAAATAGTCTATAATGTTGCTTAGAGAGAGGTGATGGATTATAAACTATTTGAAATTATTTTATGAATAGCTAATTCTAAGTTTTGCTTTTTATCCTTCTTAAAACTATCAATTTATAAATACATTTACAATTATTTAGTGATAATTAGATGCCTATCATTTATACTTTTCTATCAGAAAATATTCATAATACTGAGTACATATAAATTCATAGTAATTGACAACATTCTAGATGTGCTAAAAATATTAAAAATTAAAAAAATATCCTGTAATACAATGTTTGTTTCTGAATAAACAAAAGATAAATGTAGCATTGGTGGTTATAATTTAAAGAAATAATTTACATATATAATTTAACTCTCTATCCACATGCAAACTAACAAACATCTTAGCAAGAAAGCATGCCAGACAGTGATACTCATGTTTTCTTGACCAATTAGTTAGCAGGTAGTGAGGTCTAGGCACAGCCCTTCTTTTGGACTTGATTCCCTCAGCACCTTAAGTTCTTAGAAGCATTCTGTCAACAACTTTACATCCCTTTTAAACAATTTTCACTTCATTTGGGCAAATATTGTTAATGAATAACAGCTTGGAAACGCCGTTCTCAGATTTCTTAATTGTGCTCTATATAATATTTAAACCCTTAGAATGGCCTAGAAGGGCTTTCATTTCTAGGAGAGCTAGTAATATAAAATGTTTATGTATAAATACCAGTAATATGTATGTTAGCTTGTAGTTACACAAATTTTACTTTAACAAAAATTTTAAAAAATAATTAGATTTTACTAAGTACTCACTCACATGACCAAAGTTGTTTGGATTTTGTTTTGCATTTAATAATTCCTGACTTTTTTTATTTTAGTTCATTTGAATTAAGCTTCCCATTACGACAGCACTTTACTTTAAAGTGGGAGTTTTTAATGTTAAGAAGAAAAATCATCTCCCAGTTGGTTGACAATTTATTAAAGCAAGAGGTCTCAGGAGATCGGCACACATAACACTGTAAGACATAATGTCACAGGGCTTGTCATTACAGAATAAACAATTTAATATAGCTCACAATGCATTTTGAGCCTCTCTTTTAAAAGTCAGAAAAGGCTTCAAAAGGATATTTGGTATTGATATAAATATTTTTATACTCTCTTCTGAGGAAAAA
The DNA here is from genome assembly GCF_000151845.1 of Pteropus vampyrus. Classification (NCBI taxonomy): domain Eukaryota; kingdom Metazoa; phylum Chordata; class Mammalia; order Chiroptera; family Pteropodidae; genus Pteropus; species Pteropus vampyrus. The sequence goes on along the minus strand of NW_011888808.1, from coordinate 7,070,608 downwards.
AAAATCACACCTATTAAAACTTCAAATGCACATGCACTAAAGCATATTCAAGTAAAGAAAACTGACCACATTTGTAATGTTAAAAAATGGAAAAACGATCATGCAATATGTTGCATTTCTTTCCCAATCCAGAATTTTAATTGTCCCTCACCTGTTTCTAATACCAGTATCACACTAAAAATTTTGTCATAGTTGATTACCAATCATCTCATATGTCTTTAGAATAAGTTAGATATGATGATTATCATAATCTGACTTGTTTTATTACATTCAAGTATCAATTTGAGAACTTAAGCTGAAATATAATTTGAATTTGAATGTAAAAATGATTGAATCGCATAGGCAAGTATTGGGCTATTATGTTGTAGCAGATTCTTCACTGTTAGGTTTTGTAAAGTGAAAATTCCAATATAAAGTTTAATCTTAAAGTATAGATATAAGGAGATGTTACCTGTGCCTTACTAGAAAAAGAGATGTTAAGGGGAAAGGCATAAAAGATGCAAAGAGATACCTACTTAGTCCCTAGAGTTTGTGTCGCTACAGTTTAATGTTGGATAATAAATTGTATTCCAATTTCCTTTCATGTAGAATTGAAGCTTGAAACTATATATATGTATGTATATAGTTATTAATATATTATATAAAATAAATTTATAAAGGATTCTGAAAGTTAGTTATTGCTATTTGAATTATCAAATAAAATCAATTAAACTTAAAAGTATATTTCTGAATATCTTAATCAGTAATGAGTAATTTCTTTCTTTTTTTAAACCTAATTCTATCCTGAGAATATGTGGTATTTATATACAGATATTTAATTTTTCCCCAGAGTCATGCTTTCGTGCTCTCTCTTCTTCACTCTGCAACTTCTAACCCAGGGACAATATATGCATTTAATTCAAATGAGACAAAAAGGGTAAATTTATGATAATTCAGCAACTATTAAGTGATAAACTAAATGTTCTTTTATTAAAACAAATATGGTGGGAAATAATATAGATACATTAGAACAAAGTCAATTGCCTAACATTATGTTATTGGTCATTGATAAAACTAAATTTATTTTCTAGATAATTTGTTACAAAGCCCATGAATTATTTTCCTCTATGATAACTTTCACTACAACTAATAGGAGTGAAAAATCTTAATATTTATCAAACTAATGAAGAAATTATCAGGTACTAGGTTTATTCATCAAAGATGAATCCCTCCTTAGTTTAAAAACTTTCTATACATTTCTGCTAAAATATTTGGCACCAGAAGCTGTCTTGAGTGAACTTTTGATGATCATAGAATAAATCATTGATCCTTTAAGTAATTATGCATCATTTTAAATTCTAAATTTAGACCTTAATAAAACATTATGATTGATTCTATTATATCGGTGATTACTACTACCCAAATCAACTGTGATCACATGCAAACTCTCACCTTACACTAGTGTATAATTACACTACATCTATTCACTAATTTTCATTTATTAATTCATGTATGAATTTACCTGGATGCAATATCAAACTGAAACATCATAGACAGGAATATAACCATCATGTATATTCATTTGGTCAGTGTAAAATACCCTAAATATACGTTCTAATTATATATAACATACACCAGAAAATTAGTTTTGTTTTCATTATGGAATATCTAGAAATAAACTTTCAAATATAATTTCTATACATATTAACTTAATAAGGAAATGCCATCCTCTATAACATTCATGTTATAATTAAATAAACAGAATATACCAAAAAATGTAGTTGTCAGGATCTTGTCAAGACCCTATTATATATATAAAAATCTTGTAAGATCCTGAGATCCTGTAAAGTATGTTATGAATTTCAAGTCATTGTAGAGATTAAAATAATAATTTCTATATATTTGAAAGTATTTAGTGCAAAGTTCTATAATTTTTTGCTGTATTCATTAGTAGAATTACAGCCAAATACTAACTTAATAAAGAACAATTATAATTACAAATTCAGGACTCTAATTCTATGTGATAGTTAATGTTGTGTGTCAACTTGACTAGGACCAAAATGTGCCCAGATGTTTAGGCAAACATTGTTGTGGGTATGCCTGTGAGGGGGTTTCTAATGAGATTAACATTTGAATCAGTAAACTGAGTAAAGCAGATTGCCCTCCCTAACATGGGTGGGGCTCATCCAATCAGTTGAAGGCCTAAGTATGACATAAATGTTGACACTTCCTTAAGTCCTTATTCTGTCTTTGGACTTGAACTGAAGCATGGGTTCTTTCTGGGTCTCAATCATGCTGGTGCCTGGAAACTGTACCATCAGCTTTCCTGGATCTCCAGATTGCTGACTCATCCTCAAGATCTGGGGACTTGTCAGCCACCATAATTACATGAGCCAATTTCTCATAAACAGTCTATTACTTTTCTCTGGAGAGCCTTAACTAATATACTATAAATGTCACTCTTATAAAGGATGAAGACTGTACCTAAATAAACTTTTATTTCCTAAGTACCTATCCATTGCCTAGTAAATGAATGTTTATTGAATGAGAAATTCTGAGATCTTTTTTATTGTTAAACAATACCTTTTTTATTGTTAAAACAAATTTTCATGTAATTTCTCATTACCAATAGCCAATGGTGGCAATTCTAAACTTTTATTCTCTAATTATTTTATATTCAATTTTTCCTAATACAGTAAGATATCGACATTAACATTATCAATGTGTGGATGAAGAATAAGTCCTCAAATAATTTTACTTCCATAAAATTACATAATATTTGTGTTATTAGCTACTTAGAGAGCCCGGGGCGGGGGAGGGGGTGGAGAGAATTTATAGTTGGTCTAAGGGCTTCTCAGGCTGATTCGTGGAGACTTCTAAGAAATTAACTTCTATTTTATTTTCACAGCTTTAATTTTGGGAATATACATGAATTCAGCTCTGTTAGCCTATAAAGACTTAGTGTGATGAATGGGAATTTATGTATAAATGAGGTGCATACTTAATCTTAGATGCCATGTTATAACTGAAAAACTTTAACACTGAGGTTATGCACAATGAAAAAAGAAGTCTCTCATATATTATCCAAATCTGCAATATGGCTGGGACATAGAAGACTTTTCTGTGCTTCCAGAAAACCTGACATGACTTACTTCCTCAGACATTATCATTCAAAACTGTTTGCATTATAAAGATAGTAGCTTAAATTCATTCCATAACCAAACATAAAGCTGTTTTATCTATTCTTTACTGTAACTGAGATAATTTCCTTCAATATTCTATAAGTAAAACTTACTTGATTAGTCTAGACATGGTGAAGAACTTTCTATTAATAATACCTTATTTAAAACTATGTTACACAATTAGTTAATTAGTGTATATGCTTAAAACATCCAAAATATTTTGTGTTAAATATCAAAAGGATTCAGAAATGGGAAAAACAATTTATAAGCATAAACAGTAACATTATATTTAGAAACATTTCAAGAGAATAATTGTTAAAAATAGGAAATTTGATTTTACAGAAGGAAAACTATGTGTTAGAATGAGAGTACTGCGAAATTTTATTTATGATTTTTTCCTGAAATGGGAAAATATCAAATTTAAATGCTGATAGGATCCAACAAAAAGGAATATTTTGAAGACATTGGTAATAGAAGGGATAATTGAAAGAAAAATGTCTTGAGGGAGCATAGAAATGAATGGAATACAGTGACATATGGAGATATATTTCTAGCCCCAAGGAAGACATCTCTTCCACTGCAATTGTTGGCAAAAGCAAAGGGACGTGAGCCAGATTTTTCATTGTCAATTAAGCTTTAGTACTATAAACTTTTGCAGCTCTCTCTGGTATCATATAGACTAAAAACTGAAAATAATTTTTCTCAGAATTCTTACCAATATAATGCCAGGTTAGATTGTTCCATCAAGAGGCACTTGCATAATAATAGAGATTGGAAGCTATAACTGTCTTCCAGCAAGACAGGAATATCATAAGAAAGAAGAAATTAAATTTTGCCCTAATTTTGGGAAGTCCCTTTTAAATAATCCACTTTAATGTTATTAGTGACTGAGATCGTTGCTGGGGGCTTCCCCATTTTCTGAACGCAAGAGGCATTTTTCTCTGTCTTTCACTCTACTAGATCTTCCATAGATTTGCCAATTTCTGATTCCCTACATATTATCTCTTCAAATTGAAATACTTAGAATGGTTTGTGCTTTCTTGACTCATCCCTGACTAATAAAGAAGGAAAATGAATACAAACACATTTATAGTTATGGTGGCTGAATTTTAGTTTCAATCTGAAATGTAGGAAACAAATTTAGTGATTAAAAAGAAGTCAAATATATTTAAGGTACAGTATTCCCTCATGGAGTATAAGATAAAAAATGAGCTTGGCAAATATGGTTAGCTTAGTGGCAGTAAAGAATTGGTAAACTTGATAATAAACATATAATGACCCCAATGTAGTGGTGTCGTTGTTGTTGTTGTTGTTGTTGTTGTTTTAAGTAGCAATTAAACCCATAGAATGAAAGTAGAATAAAGAAAAGAAAGGGCAGACAAAACAAAGAAGCTAAGAATAATGATTGAGATGATAGCTGATAATTAGAAGAATAGGTTTCCCTAAGGGCATGGTAAAAGTATTGTAAAAAAAATAAGTGTGTGTAATGAATTTAGGATTTTTTTTAGATGTATTTGGAGTCCCCTTTCTCCCCTCACCAGTGGTAGACAGTTTGGGGGGAGAATAAAACCTATGATGCTGCCATACTTTTGATGGCCGAAGTGCATCCTAGTCAAGTTGATGAGGTAAAGGAGTGGAGACCTAGCTTAATCATTTGGCATGGCTGTGATATTTGTGGAGGAAAGACAGATTTTTAAAAGCCAACTCTTGGTAATGAGGCAGAGTGACTGGGAAATCTAAAATTACAGTGCAAATAGAGATGTGTGGTTTATAGTTTTCTTTAGCTACTTTACAGATAAGAGGACTTTGTAGGGCAGCTTTTGGAACTAATCTCATGGACAATGATGTTTGTGAAAAGGATATGTGTTTTAAGCCTCAACCGATTCAGGAACGTACTTCTGGAACACAAAATACTTGTTCCTGAAATATAAGTGTTTTCCAATAAAGTATGTTCTGATTTTTTTCTCATTCCTTAATTTTTATTTTATTCTGTGGACCTGAAAGATTTATCTTATTCACATAATTTACTTGTGAGTACAGTCCAAGGAAGAGATAATTGTTATTAAACGTAAAAAAAAATAATTTGCTTTTTAATATTTGTTGTTTCTTTTATTTTTTTCTCCTTACTTTTTAATAAATGTTATTTCTATGGCAGACGGTTCTAACTTTCTTCATGCAATGGCAATGAAGTTATTGGCAGAATTATTATTCTAAGCTTCTAGATTATTAGCTGCAATTTGATGAACTGAAATTAAATAATAAACCACATATGGTGAATTGCTTTATAGTCTAGACAGATGTCATATAATAACAATCATGTAAAATGTTAATGGTCTATTAATGGTTGAAACGCTATTATATTTCCTTTAAATAAAACTTTTTGGGGGTGGGTGGGGAATTGCTATCACCGTCAAATCAATCACAACATAGTCAATAGGATTATCCTAAAATATACAAGAAGGCAGCAACTTCTCCCCTACACATCACTACATTTTTTTCTTCTCACCTGTCTTTTTAAAAGTTTGATATTTCTATATAAATAACAGGTTTACCAAATAAATCCACTAGAGTATAGACACAACTATTATAAGAAAGTTATCCAAAAATATGCATATAAATTAAAAATAGAGTTTTCTTTTTCATTTTTCTTAATCCTCCCAGAGCACTTAATCTTCACAGAGCACTCTCGTGACAGGAGTAAAAACCAACAATGTAGTGTCACTCAGCTCCACCATGTCATTCAGAGATCAAGTTTCTTCCACGATACCTTATGATATTGTCTTAGTCTGCATGGTTGAAGGTAGGTTACCTACAGTTAGTGATAAATGTGTTCTGGCACACAGGAAGGGCAAAAGCAGAAAAGGAGAATAAGAGATTTAATTTTATGCAAATAACGAAGCAGAAACTACTTTCATTTACATTCTACTGGCAAGACCAAAATCCCATGGATACTTCTAGTCAATAAATGCATTGCTGGTTATATGGTCATGTCTTAAGGAAAAATCTTGGGAGGAAGAAAGACAGGATTTGGGATCACCTAGAAATTTGCCTCATTAAGACTACAAGGGAGAAACATTTTTATTGCTCAGACATATGGACTAGAAACCCATTGTTCTTATTTTTCTCTATATTTCATCAACCCAGGTGCAATTGGAAGTCAAATAGCCCTTATTTATATAATAAAAAGTACTGTACCTCGTTTCTATTCCATCTACTTTTCTTACCAGCTATATGACATTGGGGAACATATCTAAACCATATGATCTTTAATTTACACATGTGCAAAATCGAGTTAATAAAATATACTAAAATTGTGTAATCTAAATGAGATAAAATGAATAAAGCATCTGGATACTTAATAAAACACTAGTTATTTCCTAACTCCCTTTAGTCTCATTAGAAAAATGATTCTTATATAATGTGAAATCAAACCCAGGAAGTGGTAGGCATTTGAACTCCCACCAAGTCTATAGAAATGTTAAGTACGGATTTTTCTTGAGTTCTAATGCCAAATTTTGTCTCAGAGTCAAGCTTCCAACTTCATGAGAACTTGCAATGATGTAGGAATTTCCCCTTCATTCATCTAATTATTCATTCAACCATTTGTGTGTGTGTGTGTGTGTGTGTGTGTGTGTGTGTGTATTTTCACCCTAAGACGTATTCACAAGCATGTGAAATATATCATTTTACTTTAGAGAAGAATTAGAAATAGTATATAAGTCATTATGAGTATTTTTCACAAATAGAAAAAAAAAAGAACACCAAACACAATATCCATGTTCAACGAAAAGTTTTGGGACTAAAACATCGACGCACAAATGGTTAATTAGAATGTATAAATTATACATATGTACATTCTTATATGTTTTCTCATTTTAAATTAACCTACAGTAAGGCTGACTCTTTTCTGCAGTTATATAAATTTTAACACATGTATATATTCATGTAATAATCACAGTTCCACCAGTCTAAAAAAGCTCTTGCATGTTATCTCTTTGCAGTCACAACTTACCTCAATCCCTAACTCCTACGAACTCTAGATATCTTCTCTGAAACTAGTGCTTTCTTTTTGAGAATGACATCTAAAAGTAAATATGCAGGATGTAACCTTTAATGTTGTTTATTGTTCACTCAACATAGTTCCTTTGATAGTCATCCAAGTTGCTGCTTGTACTAAGTTTGTTCCTTTTTTTTATTGCAGAACAGTATTTCATTTGTGTTTTACACACAATTTGTTTACTTTCACTTTTATGGGACATTTAGGTAGTTTCCAGTTTAAGGTTATTATGAATATAGGTGCTATGGATATTTGTGTACAGGTTTTTGTGTGGATGTAATTTTGACTTTTCTAGAGTAAATTCTTAAGAGCAGAATTTCTGGATTGCACAGAAAGTTCATGTATAGCTTTTTAAGAAATGGTAAAACTATTTTCCAGAGTTACTGTGCATTTTGCTTTCCCACTGATAATGTATCAGAGTTCCAGTTTCTCTCATATACTCCTCAACACTTGGAATTGTAAGTTTTATTGTTGTTTTGTTTTTAATAAGTATATGATACTATTTAATTTTATGGCATTAAGTTGAATTTTCATAATAGTTAATAATGTTGAATGGGTTATATTTTCATGTATCTATTTGCCATTTATAAATCTATGTTTTTCATTAAATGTTTATTCTTTTGGCCATTTTTTATTTCATTGTGTTTGTGTTTTATAGTGGTGTTTTGAGAGACTAGACTTCTGTTGAAGTCTTTTTGTCAGATATATGATTACAAATATTCTCTCCCTGTATATAGTTTGTCTTTTCCTTCTCTTAAAAGTCTCTTTCCATACAGCACAAATTTTTTTTTTATTTCAATAAAGTTCAATGGATTTTTTTTTCTATTTGTGTGTGTTTGAGAGTATGTACACATGTGAACATTTAGAATAAGAAACTTGTCTAATGCTTGTTTTTAAAATGGCAACTTTTATTTATTTTTTTCAAAAACTATCTCATGTTCTTATTATATAACAATCATTTGAATGTCTTTTTCTATCTAATTGGCATATAGAACTTAACAAATTTCTCTAAATTGAAATGAAATGAGAAAATTTCATCATGACTATCGCTTGTGCCACTATTATGCTTATTATTTTAAGATCTATATCTTTTTCTGTTTGAGAAATAACTTGCCACATTCCATGAACATTAGATTGTTCTCTTCCACATTTTAGTGTGGCAAATCAGTGAGCATTCCATATTAATAATCATTGTCTTTCCTTTGTAGAAAAGAGTGAAGCAAAGGCTATTCATTCTCCTTTCTTATCATATTTTCCCTATAGTATATAACCTGGTAATTGGAAAAATGTTCATCCACCCCAAACTCATTTCACATGTGCTTTCCTCACCACTGATTAGTAATTCTAAATGTCTCTTTTATCCTAATGTGTGAAATTAGTTCTTACTTTGATACGGCTTGTTAAAAGGGAGATAAGTTCTATGTTTGTGTAGGTTCACGTAGTATGATGAGATCTAAGTATCCCGTGAAACAGTCATTTACAGCGTCAGGTACCATGGGTCAAATCAGGCACAAAGGTGTGGGAGAAATATGCTATTACAACCTGAAATAAAATGATTTTGTTTCAAAAGATGTTAATACTTGATTTTATAAGTCACTGAGGGCTATGACTAAGGCAATAACTACATCAAAATTCAATTTTATGTAGCACATTTAATGAAAATAAAAGGTCATGATGTAAAAATGCCTGGGGCGTCACAAGGTTTTAACACTGGCTGATTCTTAGAAGCTGATGTTTAAAACATGCAAGCTCCATTATAAATTAGTTTTTAAAATAACCAATTACAGAAGGTATTTAATTTCAAACAAATGTATCATATTCAATTTTAAAGTAGATTTTAGGGCAAAGGACTAGATGATGTGGGGTTTTTGTTGTTTTTTTTTTTTACAAGAAACTTTTTTTTTTTTTTTTTTTTTGTATAACAAGTTACTTTCACCCCCGGGAAATGAATGGTTTCAGCACACTAGAAAACAGAGCATCTTCACGTGTCTTTCAATAACCTTTAGTATATCTTTAAAGCATAAAGTAAATTTTTATTTTTATTAAAAATCAGCTTTTACATAATAATTTTGGTTCAGGTATATATGAAAAAATAAAATTTTGATATAATTTGCTGTGACCGTGGTGTGTGTATACTTTTTGAGAAGGGTGATGTGTTGGTTGAAATCTACCGGGGAAAAAGGTGAATAAATAAATTATTTTTTCAATAATATGGTTAGAAATCTAAGATCCTTGAACTTGTAAATCTTTAACAATTTCAAAAAGAGGGAAAAAAAAAGAAAAAGAAATAAAGTAGGTAAAATTAAATATTATTATATGGACCACAGTATAACTTATTTAAAAGTATATGACATATGATTATATTTATGGTAGTTCATAGGAAAAATGATGTAATAAAAGAGAATGAAATAACCTAAAAGCCATCAATTTTCAGGTGAATATTTGTATTCACTAGGGTATACACTTATGAGGACAGGAATTTTCTTTTTTCTCTTTTATTCATTACTATAAACATAGTATTTATAACAGTAGTTCATATATCAAAATCATCCAATAAATTTTTCAGCAATTATCATTTCCTTATATCTCAATTTAATTCTTATTTTTTTTTTTTACTCTGCAATACATTGCTTATATCATTGACATGTGCTTGAAGTATAAATGCCAATGATATATTTAACTTTTGGTAACATAAACTCTTTAATGTCTTTACTGTCTCACTTCTGCCTTCATTTATTTCCTTATCCAGCTTGGATTCTATAATGCAGAATTTAACCTCTCTTGATATCAACTTGCTTGCTCTGTGTTGGAAAATAGGTGCAGGGTCAGGAAGAGAATGAAGACAAGCAAGAAGAGAATGAAAAAGAAAAAAAAAAATGGAGAAACTAAGAGAATGGAATCTCATGATTTCAAAGAGCAAGAGTTATGGACCCTCCCACTCTTTTCATATGTTGAAGCCCTAACTCCCAATGTGACTATATTAAGGTTAAATGAAGTCATGGGGGGAGCTGAATCAAAATGATTAGTGCCCTTATAATAAGAGACATTAGAGAGCTCTCTCCTTCCATGTATGGAAAGAGGTCATGTGAGCACATAGTGAGAAGGTGACCCTCTATCTACCCGAAACAGATTCTCAACAGAAACAATCCCTGCTGGCCCTTAATCTGGGACTTCTAGCCCAGATCTGTGACAAAATAAATTTATATTGGTTAAGCTATCTAGTCTATGGTATTTTGTTACAGCAGCCTGAATAGACAAATACAGAGGTGTCATGTGAACAACTGAGCAAGAAATTTGTAAGAGGGGAATTAAAATGGGTAGAGAACATTCTATGAGTTTACGGTTTCAAGGAATTAAAAAAATCAGTTCAGAAGGAGCCAAATTATAGAGAATGGTTATGGGAAAAATGGCTGTTCAAGAGGTAATGAAGTTCACTGGATCTGACTAGGTCAAGAAAACTGGGGATCAGAACTAGGTGGGTGAAATAGAGGAATATAGAGATGAAAGAAAGGAAGAGGACTTATGTTCATGGACAGAAACCAAGGATAAAAGGCTTATGACAAATATGTATTTCCCTACCCTAAATATTGCCAAGAAACTCTAGGTTAATTTCTCTCCTACATGGAAACAAAGTAAGTCTGAGAATACGGGCTCTGCCATGATATATGGCATTCACGAGAGTGCTCTAATTCTGGTGGTGAATATTCTTTCTCTTAGAGTAGGCAAGGCAATTGCCATTTTCTTTGATTGCATGGCTTCTAGGTTCAGGCTACAAATTCAAAGCTCCATGATACAATATCTCTAGGGAGGGAAAAGACATGGTCTGCATGCAATAAGTTTGAAAGGCAGAATGCTGATGACCTGAAACCTGACCTCTATGTGAAAATGACCAGCATACAGTAATACAGGTTCAGAAAGTCCACATTAGTCAGAGCACCTTGGAGGGCAGAGCCCATTTAGGGAGTCAGAAAGATCAGAGTGCTGTCTCCAGGGGTGATATATCTGCACATAATCCTGCCTACAGATTCTTTATATAATGAGAAGGTTAATACTGTGATAGAACTATAAGCTAAGGAAACACTTAAACTTCAATCTATTGCCTAGGTTTAGCTATTTCTTTGGTGTTATGTTTTCCTTTAAATACATCATTTTACACTGCATTTTGCTTTTCAGGTTTGCAATTTTGAAGGTAGGAGTAGAGATTTCCTTGAAGAGTAATATAAAAGGAATTAACTAAATAGAAGTTCATTTTTGGACAAATTTTCTGTACCCTATTAAGTGGAAAAAGACAAGGCTAAATATACATTGTCATACCATTTTATAGCATACATCCCTAGATTTCACTTTTACAAAGTTATTTGATAACTATTTAGCAGTCAAATTAATCATCTACAGTTAGTGTGATTTTCAGCCTCTAAACAGAGAAACTAGATTTTCTCATTATCCAAATATGTTTATTGAGATATACTGATTTAATTTCAGACTTAAATAAACTAGGTCTCCCATTATTAATGAAAAATGCATATTTTTTTTCTTTTCAGTTACTAGAATACGAATGACTTTATCAAAAGTCTATCTGATATTTCTCATAGAATCGAATATTTGAGAAAGGTGGGTTACTTATCAAGGGTTTTCTTGGTGTAGGAGACTTTTTACGTTCATGACCCATTCACAACAGTTTTCTCTTTTCCTCTCTAATTTTGAAAATGATTATCTAAATATCCTTTTTGAGAAATTATTTTATATTGCCTCAGCAGAATGATAATCCCTAATGCCTGCCTCTGTCTCCCATGAACAGAAAGAGGAGACTAGATTCTTCTTCTGCTACTTTGTATGGAAAACAGTGAAGATGTCTAAAATGGATTAGATGGATTAAAAAGACCCTCCATCCCCAAACTCCAAACTGTAAGTGATTATTGTATAAACTGATCAACTGGTGGAGCATTAAACCCATGGGGGGACATCAGTATTGACATAGAAAACATAGTGCTCCTACCAGGTAATCTTGGTCTTGTTCCTGCTGCTTAGATTGCAGATCCCCAAGAAACCACCTGTTTTCTAAGTCTCATCAATTTTTCATGAATTTTGTTAGCTCAGTATCGATGGATTCATTTTATTTTGTAGTATCATGTTTTTGCTTAAGATACTTAAAATTATCTTTGTAACACACTAGATGAGCATAAAATCAGAGAAAAAAACAATTTTCTTACTGTCTTCAGAGTTAGTATCTTTTTCAATTGGTCAGCATGAGATACATCCTGAGATATTTTGCTTCTATGAGTGTTACTTTGGTATTTAGCAAATAACTTATTTTGCTTTATTTTTTAATTATTTTTTGCTTATTTCTTAGATATGTTCTTGGTAAAGTTTCCATGTTTTCCCATAGTAAAATTCACCCTGATACTCATGCTGTTCACAGGAGCATAGAGGCATGCTATCTCATCGCATAATATATTATTTTAATTCAGTATACTTGAAGAGACGGTCACGTTATTGATTTTAGCTATTGATGTTTCTATAATCATTAACAAATAATCTTAATAGATAATTTTAAAATATACATATCAATTCTATTATTTAAATATGAAAAAAGTATATGTGTACTCACACATATACACTTTATTGTATAAATGAGAGATTCCAACTTTGACATCTTTTTAAAAATCATCTAAGTATAGGATATAGGTCTGCAGCAAACAATATTCTTATGGGTGTCTTATAAACAAGAGAATGTCCCCCTTCTTTTAAGGTCACTGGTGAATTTTGCTTTGTGTACTCCTGTCTCACAACACACACACAAAATTTCTGGTGTACTGCAGATATACATATAAAAGTGAATAGAGTGAAATATCTTTAAGAGATGGGCAGAGTAGTTCCCTAAACGTGATATCAAATGTACTAACAAAGAATGACATTTCTTCTAATTTTATACATCTAAATTCAAAACTTCTAGTCTTTAAGAAATAATTTGGGATAAATAAAGTGAGCATCTT
>NW_011888808.1:7056906-7057347 GCF_000151845.1 Pteropus vampyrus | reverse complement strand
CTAACAAAGAATGACATTTCTTCTAATTTTATACATCTAAATTCAAAACTTCTAGTCTTTAAGAAATAATTTGGGATAAATAAAGTGAGCATCTTCAACTGGTTGATCATTATTTACTGCTCCTCTATTACAATTATAGGATATGTCCATTCAGGGCTGGCCTGCTCTTTGATGTCTAAGACTGATAAGTGAGGTCAGATATGGTCTTTGTGCATGAGCTAATAAATGCAGAAATTCAGGTGTCAGAGGCTTAAATTGTTCATTCAGACCTATATCCCTGAATTGTATTCTCTAACTCAGCTTTGCTTGAAAAGCTCTAAATTAGAGTGTGAATGTGGGGTGGGGGTGATTCTAAGGAGAATAGGGATTTATGGGAAGAGTAGTCAGTCATTTCCATCATTTGATTATTATTCTTAGGTTTTTTTTTTTTTTTTTTTTTTT
>NW_011888808.1:7050326-7056856 GCF_000151845.1 Pteropus vampyrus | reverse complement strand
CTAACAAAGAATGACATTTCTTCTAATTTTATACATCTAAATTCAAAACTTCTAGTCTTTAAGAAATAATTTGGGATAAATAAAGTGAGCATCTTAAACTGGTTGATCATTATTTACTGCTCTTCTACTACAATTATAGGATATGTCCATTCAGGGCTGGCCTGCTCTTTGATGTCTAAGACTGATAAGTGAGGTCAGATATGGTCTTTGTGCCTGAGCTAATAAATGCAGAAATTCAGGTGTCAGAGGCTTAAATTGTTCATTCAGACCTATATCTCTGAATTGTATTCTCTAACTCAGCTTTGCTTGAAAAGCTCTAAATTAGAGTGTGAATGTGGGGTGGGGGTTATTCTAAGGAGAATGGGGATTTATGGGAAGAGTAGTCAGTCATTTCCATCATTTGATTATTATTCTTAGGTTTTTTTTTTTTTTTTTTCCTTTGAGGGGAAGAGGAGAAAGAGATAAGAATGAGAATAAAAGTCCTGCATGCCATCTGTCCTAACACATTCAAATATAGACATAAAACCCCCCTTTCTCATTCTCTCATTCACCTCAGCCCTAAATAGAGCCAATTTACAACACTTCTGAGTCTTTGCACATTAAAAAGAGCAGAACTCTCTAATGAGGCTTCAGCAAGCCATCATTTTAAGTCAGTTTCTTCTTTTGCACTTCTCTCCCCAAACTTCTCTGCTCCCCACATCCTTTTAATGTTATTATCTCCAATATCAGTCACTTATCTTTTACATAAACCCAGTAATTAGTGTTTCTTTCACTCCAATATATTGGTTCAGAAATTTTTTCACAAATATTCCTTCAAGTATTAAAAATAAAATTAAATTGAATCCCTGGCTTGACAGACTGTATTATATTACTGTCAAGAATTTTATTTAGGAAAGTAAAAATAAGAAAAATAGCTCTCCTTGTAGAACACATCCTGGAAAATATTTTTCTATCAGAGTGTGATATATTTCAATATGTTTATCAATTTTAATTTTAAATATACATGTTTCTAATAACAAAGTGATACATTTTCAATAAAACACATTGAATTGGAAGAAAAGTAAAAACTTGAAAAAAAATACATCCAAAATCACTAAAGTATTACTGAAAATCATAGAATGTAAAATACTATATATTTTCTTTTCAGGGAAAATATATTATAAGATCTGTTATGGGTTGAATTGTATTCCCCAGATTCCCATGTTGCATCCTAACCTCCAGTACCTTAGAATGTGACTTTATTTTGAGATAGGTTGTTACAGATATAATTAGTTAAGATGAGGTCATACTAAATTTTATGACCAGCCCCCAATCCATTATGAGTCAACCCTGCTGACATCTTAAAGTCAGATTTATAGCTTCCAAAACTGTGAAACAATACATTTCTGTTGTTTATTGACTTTAAGATGATTAGCATTTGTTCTTTTGTAAAATGATCTTATGATACATGCCCAGTGACTTGTACAAAATGTTGCGTCGTATTATCTGTCAACTGGTGACTCCATCACAATTTGTACATGAGACGAGTCCCTCAAAGAATGTGAGTAAAATGTTAATATGTTTATAAATAATAGATTTTAAAACAACTTTTACTTACACCCTGAAAATTAGAGTAATACCTGTGCATTGAAAAGTAACTGAAGCATTTAAAAGCAAATAGAGTAATAAATATCATCAACAAATCTATCATCCAATAACAATTGCACACTATTTGTAATTGGCTTTCAGCAATAACATAACTTATCCAAACATATCCTATATATAAACCTTTAATAGTTCATTTATGCACAGTACCTATCTACATGAACTTTCAATCCTAGTAAGTGTCTACCTCTGACGTTTTTGTTTGCATAATGGTAATGTTCCATTTAGATGTTTTAAACCTAGTAGAATTAATATAATATTTAATTATCATTAAAAATATTAGGATGATTCTTACATTTTCAGTTATATTTTTCATTTGGAAAGTGTCTAAATAGAATATTTATTCTTATTAAATGTGTTCATTAATCATATATTAAAAAATCAACCTTGCTGTGGTTTAATTTCATTATTAATGTCATAACATTTTAAAAGAATAAAAGTGAACTATACATATTACAAAATTATATCTTGGCATCTATCAATACAATTTTTCTTTGACTTATCAATTTGATTCAATACTTTTATTCACTAATATTAAACATTCCTGAAATAAACCGGAGTATCCTGTACTTTTGCATTTGCATATAAAATGCACATAATACTTTAGAACCTATTTTCATAAATCTCAAATAAAATAGAAAGTTTAAAGTGCATCAGTGACTTTTGTATTACAGCATTTAGTATTATAAACAACTCTTAGGCAAAGTTTCTTTTTTTTTCTTATGATAGTAATCAGAACTTTTTATCTAGATACTTTTAGGATACTTTTTTTTTTAACAATCTGATATTACATTATGTTGGTGTTTATCTCTTTATACATCATTTGCTCCAAGTAAAAGTGTTTCCTCAAATGAGTGTAGTACTTGTACAACTGGTGAAGTTGGTGCAGTATTTGGTGTTTGTTTAATGGTTGCCTAATATGTTATTGACAGGATATAATTTATGGAACCATGTCTTGATTGATGGACATTTTTTATATTCTTACTTTTCCTCCACCACAAAACACATTTTGTTTATGTGCATCAGTATCTATAGGTACAATTGTTTCCTCCATAACTGCAATGAGATAGATCTCTAGAAGTGCAATTGCTGTTTACTATTATATGTTCACTATTATATGTTCACTATTACTTTTTGAGAAGTCTATTATAACTAACATTTATACCAACAACATGTAAAGTACTATTTTTTCTACATATCTGATGAAAGATATTTTTCCCTCTTTTAAAATTGTAAATCTCATAGGGCAGGAGTTAGACAATGGTCAAATCTAACTAACCACATACTTTTGTAAATAAAGTTTTATTGCAGCATGTCCACATCCATGCCTTTACTAGTATCTATGACTGCCTTTTTACCAAAATGACAGAAAAATTATATGGCCCACAAAGCCTAAAATATTTATTATCTGGCCCTTTACAAAAAAAAAAAAGTTTACACACTTTAAAAAATAGGTGATATGTAGTTACTTTATTGAACTACACTAATTGACAACTTCATTTTTAGTAATTTTGTATATAAATATATAGTTTGCTATTTTGATTTGGTCTTTGTCAATTTATCACCTATATTCTTTGCCAATATTTATATAATATCAAGGTATTTTTGTAGTTAAATTGTAAGAATTTATGTGAAATCTGGATTGCAACTATTCCTTAATATTTTGTTTTGCATTTACTGTGTTTTGAAACCTATAAGTTTTAGTTTTGCCAAGTAGCCCATTTCTTTCTTATATAGCTGCTTTTCTCTGCCTGGTTAAAAATATCTCACCAAGGATAAAGGGATCATAATTTAATAAAAGAAAACTTTTAATTTACTGATTATTTTTGATGGTTTGTGATGGGTTATAAGTACCCAGTTTTATTTTCATTGGGTTTTCATTTGGTTAAGGAAATAATTTATTCATCTGTTGCAATTTCCCATATAGTATGATAAATTTGTAAACCTTCTACTTTATTCCTCTAAAATGTCTATTCTTTTTCCATTACCTTACTTCTTTGATTAATGCTGAATTTCAAATGAACTATGACATTTCCAATCATATAGTTGCTGTTTAATACTATTATTATTATTTCAAGGCCAGGACTTGTTTATATATCATTATAATTACCTGTTCTTGAAAAGTTAAATAGAAATCACCTACGAAAAACGTAAACCTTTTTACGTGTCTCACCTTAAATTTAAAATTTTAAAGTTAAAAATAAACGTTTTTTTATTGTTGCATTATTTTTGTTTTCTATTTTGTTAAGCTTATTTTTATTCATTACATTTTATTAGTACTTCCAGTGTAATTTTATTAATTAATTTATTTAAGAATTTTTACTTAACTATATTTTTGTTCTATATTACTTATTTTTAATTTTTTTGGTGTTTAATTAGAAGTTACAAGTCTTCATCTATTGAATTTGTCATTTTAAAATATTTCTTACATTCCCCAGAAGTTTTTTTGTGTTTAATACTGCAATTTATTTAGGTTTGAGTGCAATTGTTCATTTGTTCGATTTTAGATCATCCATCTCCTCTATCAATTACTTTTCACTTGGAGCTGACTGTTCTCCTTTCTCTTCTTGGTTGTTGGATTCCTTAGGTGAACTAGAACTTTATACTGCTTCCTCATGATTCTGTTCCTCTTGTAACCAGAAAGCCTAGGTGTCTAAGGACTAAGAATCCCAAGGATGGTATTAAATGCAGTGATTTTCATCATTGTTAGAAATTCGTGGTTGCACCAGGATGAATCCCCTGGACTACCCTGTATCCTCAGACTTAGTGGTCAAACAAAAAGACTCTTTAAACAATAAAATACTAGCAGTTCCTCCCAGAAACATGCAATTAAACTGGAAAAGCCCTTGCTTTCAAGACTTTTTCCATGTTAGAGCACCAAATCTTCTCACTTTAGATTTGAGACATTCAGAAGTTAATTTTCAATAGGATCAGTTGATCAATTATTTTCCTTATATCCAATTGATCTGTTGGCAATTCTCTCTGGACCCTGTGAATCAGCAGCTTTACTCTTGAGGTCTAAATGCAAGACAAATTTAGCAGAGCCTGCAAATAATCCTGGTAGTTATAAATACTACAAACAAGTAACTATGCCACACACGTACACAAAAGAACTTCAAAATCACAATGATAAAAAATACATACATTGGTCTTAAGGTTGAACTGAAAGAAAATGAATCACTTTACTACGTAAAAATCCTGGGCAGAGAATAAAACATAAAAATGAAAGTTTTCTAAGAATTAAAAAAGAAAAATAATCTCTTTTCTAAAACTTATATACACTTCTCAAAATTTCCCTAAAACATTATAATACTAACATGACTCTTTGGGATGGTAAAAATTGGGTATAAAACCTAAACATATATTTTTTTCAGTATTACTTCCAGTTAAAGCCTTGAACTTAACCAAAAAGGACGAATTTTCCCTACTGAAGATTGCTTATGTTATCCAATTTTTATATAATACATAAAAATAGGATATTTTTCTACATAAAATCATCAATTTTATACCATTTTTTAAATATAAACAGTATCTCCATGAGTAAGGTACACATCTGTTTTTATACATTATTGAATCCCAAACATTTAGCATAATATCTGGCATATAATGAGCTTTTAATATCTTTACTTTAGACACTGATATTGTATATCTAATATCTAACAGCTCCTCAAAATAGAAAATAGTAGAACACATTTTCAATTATGCCTAGAAATATATGAGTAGCTGCCCATGAAACTTAATGGATTGCAAAATAAGTTTCTACCAAGGAAAAGTAAAATAACTTCTTTTAAATCACATAAAATAAAAATATCTTTTATGAACATAAAATAATAAAAGCTATCATTATTATAGCTATAAGTTTTGAGACTATGTTATATGCCAGATGTGTGCCAAAAGCTTAATAGAAATTACACATAAAATTAAGTGCAGCTAAACACAAATTACAAGAAGAAGGTGGGGACAGACTAGGTTATAATAAAAGTGGGGAAAGTGATACTTTATATTTGCCAGCTAATTAACTAATTGTATTAAGCTGATTAAAAAAAAATGAAGACTCAACAGCTGGGAAACTGGTGACATTTTTTTCATCTTTCGCCAAATATTTTTTCTCCAAAAAAGAATGTAGAATGGGAAAAAGCCATAGGCTATCTATATCCACCTGTGCTCAGAAGGGCATGTGGTGTAGATTACTTGTCAGATTTTAGCTTAAAATTAAATTAGCTTTTCATTGCATTCTGTGTAGTATAAATACTACATTAAACATTAAACATTTCTATGTCTATAAATATAATCATTTAGAAAGTCAGAAATCTGGTTTGTATCTTAAATTTCTTTTACTAGATAAAAGGATATGACTGATCATTAAACAGTGAATTATAATAGGGTATGCTGGAGGCATTCTTTGGAAAGCTGTGAAGCAATGACCATATATTTAATTGTGATTCGGATATGTCTTTTTAAGTAAAATTGGATTTTAAAAAGTTAGGATTGCTGAGAAATACTTTACATACAGTAAAATTTACCTTTTTAAAATTGAAGTTTCAATGTTTCACAAATACATGTAATTATATAACTCCTCCAAATCACCCCAAAAAGTTTCCTGTATCCATTTTTAGTCAATCCCCTCTCTCCAACACAAACTTTGTCAATTACTGATCTGATGTCTTTTCTTATAGCTTTGCCTTTTCCAGAGTGACATACAAATGGAATCCTGAAGTAGTAGCCTTTTCTGCTGGAGTCCTTTCACTATTTGAGGTTTATCCGTACCTTTATATGTTATTAATAGCTTGTCTCCCTTATGGTTGAGTAGTATCCTATTGTATAAATGTACCAAAATTTGTTTGTCCCTTTGTCAGTTGAGAAGCATTTAATTTTTTTCCAGGGTA
>NW_011888808.1:7020481-7049053 GCF_000151845.1 Pteropus vampyrus | reverse complement strand
TACTTTCTTTTCTGTAGAAAATAATGAAACTTATATTAGCTCATAGTTCAGACTTCCCTGCATAAACTGTACTGGCAATTACCATAAACATGTAGTGTGCCTAATAAAATGAATCCACTGTTTGAAATAAAATGCCTTTTATTGAAGTCAGAGTCATCACATTTCTTCTACCTAACTTCTTGAATAATAAGAATTTCTACTTTCTTTAGTATTTTGAGAATTTCCTTTCTAAACAACATAAAGCCTTATTTTATTATGCAGAGGAAAAGGTATGGGCTTCTATTGTGAATATGCTGCAATATTACATTTAAATAAAGTTGATTCAGCACAAGTTCTCTAGATACTAGCAATTTTATAGTTTGAATAAATGTAAGATACTTGCCTGAGTTGACTCTTTCATTGTATGTAGACTTTTTATCATGAGAAACTTTTGCAGGATTTGTTACAGTATATTTTGGAAAGAAAGACACAATAAAATATATTATTACTTCTTTTCTTTGTAGGTGTGATATAAATATGTTTGGCTATTAACAAATAGTAGCCATGAATTCAAGAGGTTCTATTGGTTAATACTTTCGACACTCACAGTATTTTCTAAAAGAAGAATTTATTTGAGATTTGAATATGTCTGACAGTTTTAAAAGCTATTGTATTCAAGAATATTCTAAAATTTTGAAGGTTTTCTTATATGGTATAATTTTATCCCCCAGTAGATATTAAATCTAATGCCAAATTATTTAGTTGGCATAAAAATGAAAATGATTGGAATATTTGAAAGTAAACTTTTTCCTCACAACTAAATGTAATCGACAAATTCATTTATATTGAAAAATGTATAGATAGCATAAAAACATTAACACATTGACTATATTGATACAATGAATATAACTGAAGTGAAAAAGCACAAGAAATCATATTTTAAAAATAATGAAGTGATTATTAAATATTTCACACCAAAAACTATTTCTTCACTAGTAAATTTATTTGTCTAGAAATCCCATGTTAGATTAAAATGTTAACTCTAGAAAGAGGGTTCTCTTTGTCATATACTTTTTCATCACACTGGTAGGCAGTATTATATAACACAGCAGCTAAAATTTATTCGTTTGTGCCAGAGAGTTCAATAGCCTATTAATTACATGGATTGAAGTGAGTTACTGCTTTTCTCTGATTAACTTCTTATCTTTAAATTTGATAAAAAATATGAGTATTTATTTCAAAGGATTGTTGTAGTGTTTTATTGAGATGGTACGTATAAATGCTTAAAAAATCCTGGGTACAAATTAAATGCTGAATAAATGTTAGCTTTTATTATCACCTAATAAAAAAAGTCATCCACTCCGTTAGATATTTTATTCCTGAAAGATCACAAAATTAGTAATTGTTGCCTAGATTTAAAAAAAAAAAAAGTGAGAAACATAAATTTTGTGAATTTGGGTCATAGGAGAAACACTGGGTTGCTGTAACTATCAAAGCAGGTAGAAGTTTGGGGTAGGCTGTGCTTTTTTCATACAGAATTACCTTATTAAAAGAACTCTGATTCTGTGTATGGAGACCCTGTGCCCCATTAAATATACTTTACAGTTCCTCCTTTTGTGAAATTAGATGTAACCCCAGCAACGGGAAGTGTCGAAAGCAGTCCTTCCTATAGCATCATTAAAGGAAAGGTTTCACTTTTCTTTTACCTTCTTTCTTCATGCCTGGAAGTGTAGAGGCCATTTTGTAACAACAGTGAGAAAACATGTATGAAGATTGAAGATGACAATACGAATGATGGAGAGGTGACACAGTCCTTATTGAGTCACAGCACCAGGGCTATATCTGGACCTCATTTCATATGTTGGTAAAGTAGATACCTATGGGATTAAGCCACTAGAAGAGTTTCTTTTCATTGTGTACTGTTGAATATAATTTTAACTGACATAAAATTGATGAGTAAAGGAAATAAGAAAGGTTCAAGACATGCGATGCAAACCAAAAGTGCAGCATTTTCTCATGGTAACAACACTCTTATTCTTACTATTGTCCTCTGTCATTTGCCATGCTCTTTTTGCTATTTTTCTTTTCTTACCAGAATTCTATGTGTACCTTTTCCATTTTGCTTGCTAGTTTACTTTCTACTTGATCATTAAGGTTTGTGACAGATTGTTATAGATATAGCCGTCAACGCATCTTGTGTCTTTATGTCAACACTCATGTATAGTTTCTTCTCATATTGACTGGGATTGGCTATGTGACTTTCTTTGGCCAGTGAGTTATTAGCAAATATACTGCAAGTAGAGGCTTGAGAAATGATGATCACTGAGGACTGCCTTCTCTATTGCTGGTTTTGGATCCAAGTCCCCATGTAAAGAATTCTAGGCTAGCCTGGGAATCAGCTAGCAGCACTTGACAGTCAAAAGAGTAAGGCTATTGTATAGCATGCAGACCAGAACAAAATACTGAGTAATCTCCATTGAAAGCAGACAGAGAATCAGCCAGCTGAGCTCAATCCAAATTGCTGACATGGGTGAAAGTAAACAAAATTGTTATTAATGTTGTTAAGCAAATCTGTTTGGGTTGGTTTATTACACAGAAATAGATAGATGATAGAAATTTCCTAAAGTTTTTTTCTGTTATTCTATGTGGCTGTATTCTCTCTTACCACTCTCAAATGAATATCATCAAACTATACCTCTCTTTTATCCTACAGACCCTTATTTCCAACTCCCTTTTCAACATCTCTATGACAATGTCACCTATACAGGAACTTCAAAGTAAACAAATGTGTATTCCTAGATCTTCCCTAGTCTCCACTTCTGCTCCTGTGTGCCTCCTAGCCCAGCATATAGAACTCACTAAATGAGTGAGTAGATGATATAAGAAAGCTATAAGTTATAACTTTCCCATTTATTATTGCTTCACAAATCCAAATGACCAAATCCTGTCAATTTTTATGAAACAGCTCTTTTATATCCAGTTTACTTTCCATTGTCACTACCAACCAAGCCAAAATCATCTTTCTCTGACTATAGAAAAAAAATTCCACCTATCCAATTCCTACAGAACTCTTAAATCCTTTACAATCTATTCTGCAAACCATTCTGCATTTGAGTTAAAAATCAAGATATTTATATGACTGGAAAGTTTACATGAGAATTTTCCTGTCCATGTCCATATCTTAAATTTCCGTCATTCTCCTCTTTATTTTCTAATTTAAGTCATATTAGACTTCTTTCATTGTATTTAAGGCATCATACCTTTTTCTATGTATCTTTGTTGATTGTTGGTTGTATATGTTATTTCATCTACAAAGAAATTCCATCTTCTCTCTATCAAGGTCTATTTTGTTTATCCTTCACTACTCAGTTTAAACATCACTTCATTTAGGAGACTTTCAATGATACCTCCCTCAACATTTCACCAGGTGGATTGTCCTTATTTTGCATTGCAGAGTGGTGGGATGAAACTATCTAAAACCAGCTCTCAGGGAGTGAAATAAAGACAAAATACAAACAAAACATTTTTATCTTAGTTTTGTTGATTTCCATGCTTTAAATACTCCCACCACGGTTGATTTCAAGTAATATGACATCAACTGTTCAGCAAAATTCCTAAAACGTGAACAATTCCTGAATAATTAACAACCTGTTCTCTTGAGCTGCTAATGCAGGTTTCAGCACAATGCTTTCTATGGAGTCCTATACTTCTCTGTCAGGATGCCTAGTGCACTATTAATGTGAAGCTTCCGTGGTGTTAGGGTTCATTTCTTTCCTTCTCACTGCTGAACTTCTAGTGGATGGCACAGTGCTCAACCCATAGAATGCAACTCACAAACAATGTAGTAAGTGAAATAAAGAAGAAATGCATGAATGTTGATGCATCCCTGGCTTCCAGGACTGCATATACTTAGAGGGCTAGAGAGTGTCTGAAAGTAAACATTCCCATCCTTCTCTTCCAGACTACTCATGTAAGTATACTTAAGAAAGAATTTGAAATGAGTTTGTATAGGTTGAAATTGCTTAGCTGGTGATTCTGATTCAACCTGTGTTGAAAAACATTGTTTTAAATTATGTATCTTGAGGACATATATATTGTTTGAAAAGAGATAACATTGAGCTATTTAAAGTAATTTTAAAGCCATATTATACGAAAGCTTTTGAATGCATTACTGTTAAACAACTGAGCTTCACAGATATTCAGTTGCACACCTAGTTAACTAGCAAAGAAAAAAATAGGACTAAATGATGATGAATGCATAACTCAGTCTCTTTCAACTGCTCTATTATTTGTAGTCTTAAGTATTTGAAATAAAATGATCTTGATTTACTGCAGAGAAGTTCCTTAAATATGCTATAATTTAGTAGAGATTGACTATAGAATAAGAAGTCAACAGTACACTCAATGAATAAAAAAACATCTTTGAAGCTTTGAGAGAATAATTCCAAGAGAATCTCAAATGGTCTGAGCCCCCATAAATTTGATGCTGAAATACTTAATGGCCATGCTTGCAAGTTAAATGATACAGTATCCTTAATTAACAGTTAAAATATTATTTAGTAAATTACCATATTTTCATGACTTAAAATGAGCATTTTTTTCATTTTCATGCCTCTGACATTCATATGCAATAAGTAAAACACATTGAATTATAATTTAATTGGTATCATTTGCTTCCATATTATACACAAAATTAATGGCATCGTCTATTTGATAAACTACAGTAATAGTTTCATGTCATAGTAAATATCATTTTTACAAATGGGAGATAAAATTACAAAAATGTCATTTTTCAAATTCTTGACTCAGAACAGATGAAA
Source organism: Pteropus vampyrus (assembly GCF_000151845.1). NCBI lineage: Eukaryota > Metazoa > Chordata > Mammalia > Chiroptera > Pteropodidae > Pteropus > Pteropus vampyrus. Next base: position 7,044,254 of record NW_011888808.1, on the reverse strand, counting down.
AAGTTGGAGTTAATAAATATTAGATTAGAATTAAACAATAAGTTTAGGAAGACTAAAATTATGATTACAGTGCTTACAATAGCATTTATTGGAGTTTGTGCTATGGTTTTAACACATCAGAGTAAGGATTTTAATACATGTTTTATGTATACAATCATTTCAGCATTCTACTTTTATTTGTCCCGAATCTTCTACATTTAGTTTATCATATAGGTAGAAAGAGAGAGAGAGAGAGAGGCAGAAATAGAGACAGAGAGAGGTCGAGAGAGAGAAAAGGTCTGAATTAATTTAAATGTTAAAAAAGATGGCCGTAAGTTAAGGTAAATTAGTATTTCTAAAAAATGTGCTCCAGGAATCATATTCATAATTACCTAGCAGATTCTTTGGCTGTCAACCAAACTTGCTGAATCACAGTATCTGTGGATAGAACTAGTTGTCTTCATTTTTTTAGCAAGCTTTCCAGCAAGTTTTATGCACAGTTTGAAAAACTTGTTTTGTAGAAAATATAAAAAGATAAGCTACCGAAAACAGAGTAAATATTAGATATTATACCATAATTTTAAGACTACAATGAAGACTTGCTCATAAGTATACTGAGTAAGCACTTAAAATTATAATGCTTTCCAATGGGAATCTATTTAAAAGAGGATATATTTCAATTGAGTCATGAATAGCTGTTTACTAAAAGAGTGGCAGTATAGAGGGCTGGGCAATATTAAACTTTATATGTTTTTGATAAATTGAATGTAATGCTATGATTCTTCTCCCCTAATGAATTTAAAGTTAAAACTGAATATTGTAAAATTATTGTTTTCTTCAGGAAGATTTATGTATTTTCCACACCTTTTATCCAGTACTATACCTATGTATTTTGTCAATGCAGAGTCATCTGCACTACTATAATTTAATTAGAAAAAATAACAATTATTATATCTGTCTCAGATCGTTCTGAGTAAATTTATGGTCTTGAATTATAGAAAGGTATTATATATTTGTTGTATAAAACTGAATTTTAGCAACAAAGTTCTGAGTTAACTTATTGACATCAAGTTATGTGTTAATTTTACACACAAAAATCACTTAACTATGTTATCTCTCAAAAAAACAGTGTAGTATATTAAAACACAGAATTAAAAAAGTAAAATTTATCTTTAATTAATCAATTACATTTTGCTTACCTATAAGACTATTTTCTGAGTTGTTAAAATCTCTATACAATTTTTATTTGAAAATGACAAGATAACCCTGAATTTATTTATTCATTCATTCTCATTGTTTTGTTATTTTGTTGTAGTTACTACATATTCTATATTACTTATGCATGCCATTAAACTATTTTAATAAGAAAACGCAGTTCATCACATTCTGGATAAAATGCAATCAACAGTGATTCCTAGGTGAATTTGTCATTCTTTAAATAATAATGTCATTTTTTCTTCACCTAACTACATATGTTACATTTTAAATTTTTGTAAGCAATAAAATATTTTATGTCTAGATCCCACGTGACAGCAGCTATAAAAGACATTCCTACAATTCAGAGCTTTAAATTAGCATAGATGACTTTTATTTACCTAATTTTATGTGAAGAGTCAAGGACAGAAATAAAAACCAGAGGTACGGGACAATAAAGTGTCTTTGGTCTACATTTTCTGAGTGGAGATTGCTTGGCACCATATTTCTCTCTTATTTTCCTGACGAACTGCAAGGAGAGTATCTTCTCAAGTCGAGAGTATGCAAGGGTAACATATTAGTTATGAATTGATTCAGACAGCTATAACCACGTAAAACTGCTCAAAAATACATAAAAGTCATGGGTGTTAATAGGAAGGCTCTTTTCTAAGCTGCTATGTTCTTGATTTATGAAATAGAGCAGCTAAAATGAAGTCTGTTAAACAAAATTTGCCTTGCTCAATTCTAGTTTAAAACTGAAGTAAATGCCAAAGTCATTTTTGTAGAACTTTGCCTTTTTTGATAGTCTATAAATGGCAATTTCCTTACATCGTACAATATGCACAAACACACACGTGCATGTACAAACACACGCACACAGAAAAGTACTTATCTTGTTCTTTGACCTTTAACTTCCTGTTAAAAGATATCTTTCTTATCATTAGAGTATCTTATATATTTACTTTGTCATTACCACATTGAACAAGTTTTCCATCTCTTAATTCTACTTTGTCATAGCAAAGAAAATAGACCCTTATTGTTTTTAACAACCCTTATAATATGCCTGTCTCGTATGTCATTAGGATAAATATTAATTAAAACATTTTAACTCAATATATATTTTATATTTCACTTTTGTTTTTCTGCCACAAAGATGTTCATTACTTCTTTTGGATCAAAAAATTAAAAACTGAAAAATTCATTTCATAAAATTATGCTATTTTTTTCTGATGAGGACTGACTCCATGCGGTCACTCCAAAGTTAGTTCATGAGGAAGTTATACCATGGAACTGTCAAAGAAAAACTGCACCAGATGGAGTTAAACAGGAAAGAAAAAAATTTTCACAACTATTACAATAGGGAATAGAGATTTAACCCAAACTCACTGAAAAAAAAATTGAGAGCATTTTTAAGTCTTGTGGTGAGCTGGTGGAAAAATACTGGAGGATCTCAGTAGAGAGGTCAATGTGATTAGATCATCTGTGTTTGATAACTGGTGCTTATGGAAAGTGGAAAGTTAGGATCCTACCTTCCACAGAGACTGGGAGATAGGGGCACTAGCTTTCAAGGGGAAGGCTCCCAGATTCTTGAGAGAGAAATATTAGAGGGTTATAAAACTGGCCAGAATCTTGCAGGAGATTTACATCTCAAAGGAGTGGAGAAATAATTTATAATAAAATGTTTTCTCAAGTAAAAAATCAAAAAAAAAAAAAGATAGTGTGTGCGGTGAGGAGAGGTCAAGGGCCCAGGGTTAGGAAGAAGCCTGTCTAAAGGTGATTCAAGCTGGCTGTCTTGGTTAATCAATGAGAGAAAAACCATAGTCTATTCAGGAGCTTTATCTGTATGCTCTCTACGTAGAAAGAAGACTGGAAGGAAAGTGGATCCACTGGAGGACAAGCTGCACACCTATGCCTTGAGGTCTTTCTCCTCCATTTCTTCTCCTTTGTGAGTCAAAGTTTTTCTTCAAGAAATCTTCAAAATATTCCCTCCACTATTCCTCAGTCTGACTTAGAGACCCTTTCTCTGTGTCCCCAAGCAATCTAGCGGTATCTATTAAAAAATACTCATCACTAGAAATTTAATTTTTGTGGTCAACTTTATCTTCTCTATCACTCTGTGAGCATTTTTAGGGCAAGATACCGTGATTTTTATCTGTGAATCTTCAGCAAAAAGCTAAGCGTCAGTACATATTACCGATAGCTGAATAAAAGAAACATAGTTCTTTCACAGTAAATAGTTTAAAGTGAGCTAAGGTAAAGAGAATCATAGATGGACAAAGGTTCTACAAAGTCCCTTAAACCTTGAGTCCTAAAGCATTTATTGCATCTCTTTGAGCAGGAAGGCCAACATTATTAGAGAGCATTATAAATGAAAAATATGCAAATTTTTAAAAATAGCTCGGTTTTAATGGGGATTATAACAAAATCGAATATGAGCTTATCTTTGAATTTCTTGGCTTTTATGTTTTGTGTTAAATCCACAATACCATTTAAAACTAGCTTTTGGAATGCAAATTAGTACGAATACTGCTGAGCATAGTGAAATTAATGAAAATAATAACAGAAAAGACCTTACAAAGTATACTAAATTCTGTTCTAGCATAGTAAATAGAGTCGATGTGGTCTTTATTGTTATTATATTTCACTGATTACATAAAACAAAACCCTGCCTATCATTTAACATAAACTTAAATATAAATAATGCCATAGAATTTTTAAAAGGAAGACTAAATAGAATACAGTCTAAACAGCCAACCAAAATACCACATTTTACATTTCACCTAGTTGATCAAAAGAATTAATAACTTCATTTTCTTTGGTGACAAAGTACTCAATGTGTTTTGAATTCATTTTTAAACACTTTTCCCCTAAATTGCATGTGAATTTTAAATTACAGAAAGAAATAACTGAACATTGAAAGTCATTTTTCTGTATTAATATGTAAGCAATAGTAACTGACAAACTATTTGTGTGTTGTATATATTGTTTAATAGCAGATAATTATGAATTGAAATTTTCTCCACATTTTGTATTATATTTCATAGTAAACATAAATTATTTTTTAAATACAGAGTTTATTTAAAGTGTTATTTCATTTCAAACACACTCTTCTGTGAACAATTTTATAGTGCAATTTAGTTCAAACAATGGGGCTGTCCCTCAACATGCTCAATTTTGTTACATAGTTTCATCTTAGAGAAAATTTAAGTTTGCATAAACTTCTGCATCAGATGATATAAAATACATATAATTGAAGAAAAATATTATATAAGAGAAAGAGAAGAGAGAATCTGAAACTCCATAAAGACAGAGCATATATTTTCCCTAGTTTTTGATTTTTGTGCTCTCTAAAGATTTTCTATAACATTAAAAATTCTAAATATCAACATTTTAATGGTTTCATATCATTCCATGTAATAACTAATAATGCCTAGTTAATAATTCCATTATTGCTGGACATTTATATTGTTAAAAAGAAATTATTAGTATGCTTCCATGAATCCTATATGTTACAATTTACATACTCAAAGACCAGTGAGTAACAGAAAAGTCATTAAAAATAGTCTAAATAATGAGGGTAGAGGCAGTGTTTAGTTACACAATGGTTAATTCTGTAGTACAGAATGTCATGTACAGCGTAGGTCTTCTGTGACACATTTGTTTTTACCTTTAGATTCTAAGATTGACTACAGTAGTTAGAGGCATCATATGCTAATAATTGTATCCACCAGTTTAAAACATTACCAGCAGATAAAAGAGAATACTGCTATTTTGTCTTCTTTAAGAATAGCAAAGAACTTCCCAGAAGAACCCCAGAAACCCCTTTTCATTGAACTGAAAAAATTCTCAACAATGATCATGCCCAATGTTTGTCAAGAGAATGATTCTGCAATAAATGGTTTAGAATAATAAGATCGTATAACTTGAATAAGACCAGAAAACTAAAATTGGTAAAGGGCCATTAGGAGAAGGATGAACAAAATCAGAATTCTGCCATGGTTGTCTGACATCTTAGATTTTGGGGTGAATATAAGCATTTTACATGACAAACTTTATCATAGAGTATAATGTTATAAATATTAAATATGACAATTTGGATTCATTTACGGAAGCCAAAGAAAATCGAAATACTAATATTTTATCATATAAAATGGAAGAAAATTTTCTAACAGATTAATATTTGTGAACTCTACTATGTTCCACTTACTAAATATAATGTTTCATTTATTCTAAAATGTACCAGGCTGTTTGCTTATAGGATTCATACAAATCACAATAAGTGACTCATTTACTGCGGTATAGGATACTTGCATTCTAACCATAATTAATTTATTCAATTTTCTGAAGGTTTTAGCAGAAATAGTTTAATTTAGAACATAGATTTATAATAAAATAATTTGTGTCTATGTTGGGTGATGCAAAGTGTGCTAGGATGCTTCAGATTTATAAAACAAGAATGTGTATATATCTTTTTTGAACATCATCTATATTTTAAAATATTAAATTTATGACACGTTTTCTGAGCAGGTCCTAAATTCATGAGGTCCTGTTATAGCTTTTCTAAGCAACTGCAAAAATCAGTAATGACAAACATTGTTTTATGAATTGTGTGTGATATAAGTTATATTTACATTATTTTAAAGGCAGGAAAGCAGTACCCTAAATTCACAAGTTGAGTGAGGTAAGCATAACGTCAGTGCTAGTTTCATAGAATAACCCACTAATGTTCTTTTATCTTATCAAGAGAATACTCCATAGAGCTGAAAGATTTGTTATAGGTTTTATTATTTCAACTTTAGAACTATCATCTTGATATATTTATCGGTTATCAATTCAATTATGTACATTATGTGGAAAAGAGTCATTGATTAGTGCAAATTATGTTTCTTTTTAAAAGACAGTTGTAGGCAAATTATTTGGGTTTCTACTAGTTACAGAATAAAGCATGAAGTAGGAAAGTAAATAATAGTGTTTTGATTTCTTTATAGTACCTAAGTAAAAGAGATTGAAACAAGTAGCATAAATATATAATTATTTTATTTTCCTAAATATAATATTTGTTCCTTAGCCTTCCACTAGCTAGTGGTGACAAAGATTGAGAAAAATGCACTGTTTCATGATTTTTCTGGTTTTGTTCCTGGTACTGGCTAGCCTGAGTGTAGGTTACAATAACCTATCTAGATAGTTGTGTAGTCAATTCAGGCATAATATGAAAGTTATTTTAAATTTTGAACTACTTTTTTATTAAGTTCAATGAAGTACTTAGACTACATGTTTATGTGCCTGTAAAAGTGAATGAAAGCCTAAATGCAAAAATAATTTTTATGGATGAATGAATGTGAACATGAATATAAATTATAAATACAAACAAGTGGGATACTAAACAATGACCAAACAGTGAGTATAAAAATCTGAAACTAATGCACAGAAATTCCTCGGAATGGAATTATGAAGAAGACAGATATTTTATATATGTTGTTTTCTATCCTTAGCAAATTAATGTTCCACCTTCACATCTAGCCGTGACAGAGCATCTGGTATTAGACTTGCTCTTGAACTAGAATAAATTAGAAAATTGGACAAAACACATGAAGAAAAAAAATGTTTTCATGCACTGGGCAACAAGAAACTCAAAAATGTGATGTCTGAAAGAAGGAAAGAAAATGAGAGAAACACTATGATTTTACCCAGTTTCGCCCTTTGTGGGACATTTTCTGCATTGTGGCCAAGAAAGGAGGCATCCAAGCAGAGTACTGGGGTCTTGCACAGCTGAGAGAAAAAAAAAAACTGAAATTCCAAGAGACTGAGGTTATTGCAATTTGTGGGTCAGACTGCCAGAGAGAAGGAAGCTACACAGAATAAATGTTCTCTGAATTATGCATGGCGCCTCCTTGATTATTTGGGTAACTACTAAGCTGTGCATTCATAGCGTGCTAATGAACAGGCATAGGTAGTGCAATAGATTCCTAAATTCCCACTGAAAAGTGTAAGAACTATTTGAGAGCTAATACCTAAAAAATTACCAGAACATACACAAGTGCGGTAGATATTCAGATCACAAACAATGAAAGTGGAGACAGCTTGTTGAACACCCAGAGTATTCAGTAGAGACACAGAATTGCCATGTTTTAGCAGTAGAATAACTATTCATTTCAAAGTATAGCGAAGACTCCTATATTAATTCTCTATTGCTAACAAATTACCACTAAATTAGTAACTTAAAACAACACAAATGGATTACGTTGTAGTCCTAGAGATCAGATGTTCAGAATGGTTCTTACTGGGCTAAAATCAAGGTGTCAGCAAGACTGGCTTCCTCAAGAGGTTCTGGGGGACAATCCATACTCTTGCTTTTTCCAGCTTCTAGGGACTGCCTAAATTTCTTGGCTCTTGGACCCTTTCCACCTTCAAAGCCAGCAATATGCATCTGAGTCTTTTTTGCATCTCATATCTTTCTCACGTCATCACTCTGACACTGGCTCCCATTTCTGCCTCCCTCTATACTTTAGTGACCTTCGTGATTACATTGGGCCCACTTGGTAATCCAGGTCAATCTCTTTATTTTAAGGGCAATAGATTAGCAATCTTAATTACACCTCAAACCCTTAACCTTCTTTTGGCATATAATATAACACATTCACAGATTCTGGGATTTAGACTATGAATATCTCGAGATAGGGCATTATTCTATCTTATTTACCAGAGCGCCTTTAAATGTAAACTAACAAAGTTAAAAACAAACATCAAGGGGTTCAAATAATCCTTAAATAAATTGGCTTCCTGCCAGAACAAGATGAAAAAAGCTTTAAAGAAAGAAAATAATCTCACTCCTAAAAATTACTAACATTAGAAATCAAAGAGAGTATTACAGATGGTCCAGACATTAAAGGGATAATAAAGACCTGTAATGAACAATTTTAATGCAATACTGACTTAAGAAATAGGAAACATAAACATTTAGAAAAATGAATTCATAATTGGAAACTTTAACATAAAGTAAACCCCAGGCTCAGATGGCTACACCAGTGAATTCTATAAAACATTTGACAAAGAAATGCTACAAACCCTGCATATCCTTTTTTCAGAAAATAGAAGAGGAAAGAAACAATGTCGTCTCTCATGAAACTGATGATAAATTTTCCACCAGCATAAGTGAATATCCCTTAAGATACTCCAGATAGATGAATAAAATGGAAGATCATTTCAAAAAAACTCTCTGCTACCATGAAAAATTAACCACTGTTAAAATTATTGAAGTTCTATGAAAGATGAAGAAAGGAAGTTAATAAATTTTGGAAGGAGATCGAGGTGTTACAAATATTAAGACTAAGTAAAACGAACTGTGGAACACATGTGCCAAAGGGGAGCCGGAGAACAGAGAAGCAAGCCTGTGTGCCCTGCAATCTGCACCAGATCGCTACATGTAAGCATCACCCAGCTCAACCCCTCTCTGGAACACTGTCTGGCAGTTTCATATAAACTTAAATATCTATCTACCATGCAGCCAAGAAATTTTATTCTGAGATATTTATCCAGAAGATATGAAACTTATGTGAGTATAAGAACATGTACAAAAATTTCACAGGTGATTATCAAATAAATTAGTAAAGCTTTAGTGATAATCTCTCCCAAACTCATTAAATGGCAGCCACCTTATATAGCAAGTGGACAGTACATTCCAAAAATTTTTCTAAAGAGTAACTGACAATATAAAGTTATAATCTCTTGCAACACTTGACAAAATAATTTTGTAATTTGTTAACAATACTTCATAGCAATAATACTTTAAAATGGTTGGGTATTTGTGTTTAGTGGTATATGTTGTCACATTTTTTTCCCCTTCAAAATAACTTGCCCTTGATGTCTATCAGAGGACAGAAACTCAACTTTTATGGTTTAAGTTATGGCTGTAGGATCCTTTTAAAACTAATATTTATGACTCAAATCAATTGTATCATATAATATTATGAAACTGGCCTGACAATTAGAATTTTATACAGTTATAAAATATTCCACAATATTGAAATTCTTATTTCTTACTGAAATGGGCTTATTCAGATGCCTAGTAAGGTTATAAATTTCATCAAAATGAGTTATTCATTGAAAGTACAAATTAATGCATGATATATTTTAAATTTATAGATTAGTTTGGGAGAACTGATATCTTAGTGATATTGGGCTTCTGACCCATAAGCATGGGATAGCTCTCCATTTATTTATGTAATCTTTAGCTTTTATTAGTGGTATTTTGTTATTTTCAGTGTACAGGTCTTTCACAGCCTTTGCCAGATTTATCCCAAAGTATTTCATGTTTCTGTTTTTTATGATATCTTAATTAGTATTGCTTTAGAAATTTCATTTTCTGGTTGTTAATTTCTATTATATAGTTATAAAATTCATTTTTATATTGATCTTGTAGCCCTAAGGTCTGTTTAATTCACTTATTCTGCTACATCTTTAATTCCATTACACATTCTATATAGACAAACATGGCTTATACAATTAAAGATATTTTTACTTCTTGTTTTCCTATCTGTATACTTTTTACTTCATTTTCTTGACCAACTGCACTGGTCAGAGTCTGCAACTCAATCTGAAACAGAAGTGACATCATTATGTTGTTCCAGATCTTAGGTATGTATCTGCAGTGCTTGCTCCTCAGCTCTCTCCTCTTTGATACCCATGACTTAGAAATTCTCTCAAGACTGTAAACTTAGGCAAATGTAGGGCTCACTTAATTTGCTTCCTGTCTCTCATTGATCATTGTTCTTAAATGCTTGATGGCTAGTGTCCTGACAAGCATGGTCTCAGATATTTTGCTTATTTAGTACTTGTTTAAAGTAGTAGAGTTAATCTGGTCCCTGTTAGCCCATTTTGTCCAAAGATGACAAGGTGTACTTTTAAGGATGCATTCGGCTTACTTATTTACTTACAGGCACATTAGTGTTTATACAAACTGAAACTCTAGTCTATTGATTTAGGGAAAAATAACCTCCCCCCCAAAAAAACCAGTTTATTAATTAGGTTAATGAAGTATAACAATATAACCTCGGTATATCAATAAATAAAATAAAATAAAATAAAATAAAATAAAATAAAATAAAATAAAATAAAATAAAATAAAATAAAATGAAGTTTTACTTCTCACTCATCCAAAATCAGATGCAGGTTAGGTGACCCTCTATCTTGTAGTTATGCAAAATAGCACCTTGCTATGCAAAGTGGGTTCTATGAACCAACAGCAATAGCATCAGTTGAAAGCTTGGTAAAAATGTACAGAATCTAGCTTTTAACCAGAACCCTGGATGGTAGTATGACCATTAAGGATAACAAGCACCATTTCTCATTAGAAGAAACTGGACTTCAAAGTTGCTGATTCAGGGCAAGAAAGAAATAAAAATCCCCACAGTATACTTTTAATGGCCCATTCTGGAAGTGTCTTCCATCATTCTTCCTCTAATCCAATTGGCTATAATACAATCACAAGACTTTAAATACATGCAAGGGAGGCTGAGATTTGTAAAGGGACAAATTGATCATTGGTAGTTTGATTGAAGATATCACATTTATCTACCTAGCTGATCGATCTTTTTAATGTAAAAGGAGTCTAAAGTTTATGTCACACATGAACTTAAATCTATATACACATACACAGGACACTTGCTGTTTCTTCCTCTCCTATAATATTGATCATGCATAGCTCAATCAAGAGCTTCATGTGTCCTCTATAGAAAACATAGTTTTCCAGCCTTGCTAATCATTTTCCAGGCCCAGAGGTATATTAAAGAAAACAATATGGAAAACTGAGCATATAGTTTAACAGTGTAAACAAAAACAACTTGACATCAATACAAAAATTATAAAATTAAATTAAAGGAGTACAACTCATGTTTATTAAACAGAATATCCTCTTTAAAAGATTATTAATATTTATACAGTTTTATAAAATTATTCTCAAAAATAATTTTATAAAAGTTTAGTTCTAAAACATTTTCTATTAAAAAACAAATATGAATGTTTTAAGAAAAATCATTTTTTCTTAAATATTATTCACTCAGAGTGATAAATAGCAAAATAAATATTGTGAATTTATTTTCCTCCAATAAATTTTAAAAATAAATATTTCATGTCTGTGTTTCAATGTAATTCGAAAATAATAATTTTTTAGACTGCTAAATACAGTTATAATTATTGGATCTAAGCTCTAATTTTATACAAAAATTGTATTGTGTACAGCATATTTTACTGACTACCATCTCAATCAGCAGACAAAATAATATTAATCATGGGGAAGTTTATGAGTTGCTACTTCTTTCAAATTGTATATAAGAAATTTAAGTATTAATTAAAAAGGTATGATTTAATAGGACACTTCCTTGTAGATAAATAATTTATTTTATATTAGTGTTAGATATATCTATATCAAGGAGAGAAAATGAGTTAAGGCAAAGAGAAAACAGGGAAAACATTTATTAGTTAATATTCTCTTTTATAAGTTATGATAAACATTTATACTGAAAAATAGACAAATTAAATAATATTGATTAGTGGTTGTTTTAAATTATTATATATATGAATATGTGCCCAGGTGACTATATTTTAAGTAATTTTAAATCTGTTGAATATAGAGCATTCTTATATAATATTCTCTAAAGAACATTAGATTAATAATTATCCAGAGTTCTTTTTATTCATAAAACCCTATTATTTGACATTTTATTATTAATAGAATTATCACTATACTTATTTTAAAGACAATAGGAATGATAAAAATTTCTCAGCTATCATTTGTAATTTCTTTACATAAAATTTTTATAAAACCCTATTATTTGACATTTTATTATTAATAGAATTATCACTATACTTATTTTAAAGACAATAGGGATGATAAAAATTTCTCAGCTATCATTTGTAATTTCTTTACATAAAATTTTTATTTCACTTAGTTAATTTACCATAAGTTATTGAACAAATGTTTTTATTACTTCCAATTACTTATAAAGAGTCTTACCATTCTCATTATTTGCACATGTGGCAGCTAAAAGAATATTTTTATAAAAGAATAGAGAAAATGACTATAAAACCACTAGCATATAACACTAGAAGTCTGCATGGTAATAAGCCAATTTTTGTGGAAATGAACTCATTAATGCTAAATTTTTGCTGACTTCCAACTGATCAGAAAACTGCTTTATACAATTCAGAAAGCACTTCATGAATTGCAGAAGAGATGAGGAGAAAGAATGAACCAACCATAAGCAAGTATATTTCACTCATTTGACTTCCAACAAACTGCCCTTTAATCTAGAGCTGTGATCTAGGGAGAAATATGAATACAATTGATGAGGGTGACAGAGGGGTTCCATCAGAATGACACGAAAAGCCTCTTGTTGAGCAGTGCAAAGCAGTTTATTAGACATAAAGTGCATCTGGACTTTGATTGTTTATTAGATTTTATTTTACCTTTCCTTGCACTTGCAAATTTTCTACACATTTTTATAAAAATGTCAACTTGCCATAAGTGGGCTTTAGAAAGTGGAGGGGGAAATTGAGAAACAAAATAGGATATGAAATAGATAAATATACAAGAGACATAAGGCTAAGGAGAAAAGTAAGTTTCCGATGTTTGATTAGGGTACTTATCTAACATCTCATTTTAAAATACTTGATAAAATCAATAATCATTTATAAACATCCATAGTTTCAGAGGCAGAAAAAAATTATTTAAATGAAAGTATTTATCAAAGGGGATGATTTCTATGGCAATGATTGTTTTTTATTTTAATACCTCTGAAACTTTATGGTTCATTTTAAACATATGAAAAGTCAACACTCGTTGAGATGCAGATCTCAAAATGAGGTTTTCAATATTTTAATAATCAAAACTTGATTTTTCTTTTTCAAGGTATCTTGAAAATATGATGGCCAATTATTGATCTACTACAATTATTCACAATGTATCTGCTAATAGCAGACTCGCACAAGCCTAACTGTATCCCTTTATTTGTGTCTAAGGTATGACTTATTTAAATTGAGAGAAGCAAACTCAAGGTATTCTGAATTAAGGGGTTGATACTGTTTTAGTTTATTGTTTACATTCAACACACCTCAAAAATTATATACTATAGTTAAAATAAGATAACAAAGATACGAAATAATTATTTAAGCAAGAAACAAACACCAAATTTTAAGTAATAAATATGGCTGAAAGATAAGTATTACACAATAGAAGAACCATTATAATTGAACTCAAGACCTCCAAGAAGCAATTCAAATTTTTAGAGAAGACAAACATGGAACAGCAAATTTATTGAGATTAAATGTGATGCAGTGAGAACTTTCCTTTTTTCTAAAATACATAAACTTTTTTCTAAAGTAACTTGCCTAACAGCATGTGCAGACGGAATGGGAAACAAGTGAGAAAAATAACTCATGTAAACCTCCTAAAAATTAAGCTGACCAAAAGAAGTTAATTTATTATTTTTAATATCAGTCTATTTGAACATTACTTTTTTTCTTTTAGATCCAGCAGTATCTCTCATATCATAAAAGAGAAGTTAAATTTAATTCAACAAATAGTTTGAATGTACCTACTACATACGATTCAACCAGTCACTCAAGGAAGATAAAAGTAAATGAGAAGTTTACTATCTCCTGGTGCTACAGAATAATTGTTGGATGTATACTATATGCATCATAAAGATATAATGTGTGCTATAGAATGCTACTAAAATTAAAATTAAAATTATTATAGAGTCACAAAACACTTGAAGGAGTAATTCTAGTGGTGAGAATTTAATGAAGGAGATGGCATGTCAACTGACCAAAACATAGTTATAGCAACTGGCCCATCAAATGCAATGATATGGGAAAATATATATTTTCAGAAAATGATTCAAATTATATATATATATATATATATATATATATATATATACACACACTTCTAAAAACTATGTAGATATACATCCCCTTCTGCTTTCCTTTTTTTTCTTAATATATTTGTCCTTTTTATTCTACTGTGTTGCTTATAGATAATGTATAATTGGATCATGGTTTTCCATCTGTCATTCTGTCTTTTGAATGTTTTTTTCCTCATATTTAGTGTAATTGCTGATAAGCTGATTAAGGTAGGATCTAGTCTGATATCTTATTCTTTTTTTTTCAATATGTAATGTATCTTTCTTATTTCTATATCCCTCCATTACTGCCTAGTTTTATGTTGAATAAATGTTTTCTTCTATGCCATTTTTGGCCCTTTGTTTGTACTATAATTATATTATTTGAAGTATTTTATTAGCGATTGTTCTGGAGATTACAATTAACATATTAACTTAGAGCAACATACTTCCAATTAACACCAACTTAATTTCAATAGTATCTCTCTTCCTCCTTTGTTATTATTGTCATATGATTATATCTTTCTATATATAGGCCTATAATTTTTTTTTTTTTGCGCTTTATGGAGTTGTTTTCTAAATCAAACGGAAGAATAAAAGTGTTCCCCCAAAAATACCAAAACATGTATATTGTCTTATATTTACCTACGTAGTTACCTCTGCTAGTACACTTTATTTTTTTCAAGTGTATGTGAGTCATTTACTCCCTAATATTCTTTCCATTTGGTATTTTTCCAAGGCTGGTTTGCTACTGAGAGATTGCCTGAGTTTTGCTTATTTGGGAATGACTTAATTTCTCATTCACTTCTTAGGAGAGTTTTTCTGTATTTAGAATTCTTGATTGACAGCCTTCCTCTGAGCACTTTAAATAGATCATCATACTGTCTTTTGATCTTTGTAGTTTCTGGTGAGAAATTCAGTGTTAATCTTATTGAGGATCACTTGTACTTGATGAGTCACTCCTCTATTGCTACTTTTAAGGTATTTTCTGACTTTGATGTTTGACAATCAGATTATTATGTTTCTAGGTGTAGATATCATTGATTTTATCCATAATTGCCAAGTTGAATGAGTAGCTTTATCCAACTTGGATTGTGTTTCTTTGATGTGTGGATTATTGTACTTATTTTCCTCGCATTGAGCATGCTCTGCATCAGATAAACTAAACACAAGACTGCGAGGTGGGGTTTCCATGAAACTTCAGAATGGGTCAGATAATGGCATTTCTCTGCATGAGTCTTTTGAGAGTTTCAAACCCAGAACAGCCACTTCCAATGACATCTAAGATGCTAGTTTTTCTGGCTACTTTTATTTGCTATACGTCGCTTGGTTTTCAAGGCTCTTTCAGAGCTCTGATAGTGGGATGGGAAAAGGTAAGAAAAAAGGCCACGAAGCTTGCTGCTCTTAATAGTGGATTCCACTGTTTTTCTTAAATAAACTCTCATAAGATTGTTGCAACACAACGGTAAATTTCAGGTTGAAAAAGTTGATTTTTTTCTAGTGTTCTCTTTGCTTTTAAGGTGGAGCAGATTTCAGAGGTCTGTACTCCACCATTGCCACTGTTATCACTCAACATTTTCTTTTTAAGGATTTTAATGGAAAATTTAGGCAAAATTCTGTCTGAATTTTCTCAGATCATCAAAGGTCAGGAAGCTAACTTCCTAGACAATAAAAATATCACTATGTCCTTTGGGACTTTTTTTTTTTTTTTAATGAGAAAAATGCTGCTTGATAATGTAGCTGAACAAATATCTAGGTTGTTTCTCCTTCCATTTCAAATAATATACAATGCTCATTAGTCCTAGTTTAATTACAAATTATCTGTGCACCTATGATATAGCAATTGCAAAGTTGTATGAGGTAAAATGTGAACAAAAAAATGAGAGCAAATATTGGGATAAGCATTTACATAGGCATGAATTTCATGCAATGGTAATTATACTACAAGGAAATAGGATAGCATAGTGGCTAAAATTAAGGGCTATGAATTGACACTCTTTTTACAATAGCATCCCAATGCCATCATTTATTGATCTGGAAAATTGACTCTCGATAGCATTATTCATAAACTGAGTAGGAAAATAATATCTTCGGATTGGGTTGTAGTGAGAATTATGCTATTATCTATGTAAAGCATTTAGTAGAGTTGGTCACAAAACAAAACTTTTATAATATTCATAATTATTAGTATTATATTGAAATTTTATACTTGTCGGCTGATAATTACAAATTGCCTTAATAAAAATAGCTATAGTTAACAAGTCACCAAATATCTGTCAAGCATGGTAGTAGATATTTTTATTAATTTTCATATTTTCTCATCAAAATAGCCCTTATATCAATCTGCTTTCATTAACTTGCTTTAAGAAAAGAAATGTTAGAAAAAGTAACTATCACAAAATTAGAAAAGCAAATTATGAATCTAAAAAGTGTATCTGGTCCATGTTTTGACTATACCATATTGTTAACGCCTCAGTCATGCGCTGTGAAAATGGATACTTGCTTTTTTCTAATTCTTTCCTAAAATTATAAAATCTATGACAAGTATTTTTCATAAATATTGCTAAATACATAACTATGATCTGAGGCATATTTTTGCAGACAATTCCGAGACTTTCCACGTGCAAAATTCAAGAGCTGTTTTGCTTTTACTACCAAAATAAGCTTAGACAAAAGTATGATTTTCAAATTAGAAAATCCTGCAATTCTTTAAGATTTTCTACAATATCCCATAATATACATGAGATGACCTAAATGTACACTTAATCCCCAAACTCTTTGAGGAGTAGTATCTGACTTGAAAGAATGTGGAAGGTTTAAACTAAATATCTATAGAGTCAGATGGCAATAGCAGTCAAACTGACCTCTGCTGAAGGTAAGGATACTGAATGTCACAAGAGACTCTGACTTCCGTTACAACAATAGAGCTAGTCCGGAAAAGCTACAGAATCATCGATTTTTAAAAATCCATCTGAGAGCTGAGGGTGCAGAGATTCCTAAGTAAAATAAATTTCAGAAAGAAGCACATGGTTTATAGGAGAGAAAAGCTCTGTTGCTCATTTCATCACTCAGAGAGGAAACCAGTAAGCAGAAAGCATTCCAAATTTTAAAAAACTTTTAATGGCTGCATATAGTTTCGCATAATAGATTTGATACTCAAGAAACAGAATCTGTATACCTACTCTTTTTCATTATACCTTTACCAGCTGTATGGGGATGGTGCAACTAAGGATAAGGGTACCACCGGAGGGCTCAGAAGATTCTCCAAAGGAACATAGTTCTGTCACCAAGTACAAGGCAGCAACCGGCCAAAAAGAGAAGCAGAGGAGCATAGCTAAGAGAGATCCTCAAGAGGTTTACATGCACTCAACACCACACACACATACAAATAGTGACCTAACGCAGGATACCCGATTTAGGGATGGGAGGTAAAATGATTTAATTCAATCTTTACTGTCACTGCCCTACTCTTAGGCAATTAGAAGATGGTCTAATAAATAGGGTTTATGGTACATGAGGAATTCTAACTTCATACGCTGGCCCCTCTAACACAAATGTGACACAACATGTTGGTGATGCAGGGTAGTATCATTGCCTCCAATTTTGCAAAGTGAAAAATGTACAATTTACATTTTCAGTTTTTATATCTGCAAACTATTTGTGCATAAGATATATGTTTTTCTCCTCAAGCAAAAATACAATTTGAAAGGCATCAAATTCTATCTTTCCCTTAATTTTATCGAGTTTTAACAAAATTTGGCTGATAATAGAGTAGAGCCTTTCTCATCCGGGAACATCACTGATGTGTAGGGAAAATACTGAAAATGATGACTATCTTCAATTTATTGTTCTTCTCCCCAAATTAAAATATAACAAGATTAAATGCTTTGAAGGATAATATAATCAGGTCTAAATTGTATGCTTTTGAGCTCAATGAGAATTTTTCTAAATTCACGCATTTTTATCTTTATAGGAAAGAAGATATATTTGCCTCCGGGTCCCATCAAGGCATAGTGAGAGTCTTTTCCTAAATACTCTCCATTCTGCTATCCTTAGAAAGGGGCATTTCCCTAGCATCATTTTGATTAAAGATTAGCCCATGAGACTGTACTCCTTGCCTGACAATTTCCATGGTAAGTGGCTTTGTGAACTATCTGGTGATTGAAACTCTTGCTTTAAGAATTCTTTATTTGGCTAATTCACCAATAAATTCTAATCCAGTGCAGATGATCTCAGCCAGAACTCCTGCAAAATTCTTCATTTCATATAACTAAATTGACATTCTTTTCCTAGATTGAAGGAGTTTTGGCTTGCTGTGTGTAGAAAGAGATGTTCAGATAAAAAGGAGGGACCTCGTACTGTGTTCAGACTAAATTTAATGATTGTACTTTTTTATATTAGAAACTCACTCAAATGGCAAAGATTTGTCTGTACTTTTGTTTTTTGATTTCCGTAAGTTAGGACCTGCGAGTCTTGGTTCCCCTAATGGGTTGTAATTTTTACTTTCTGTTGGGTGTTAGAAATTTTATGTCTCCATTTTCAGTTAGATCTCTCACTAAATCAACATTTTCAGGAAGAAAGTAAATGCCAGAAGAACTGGGTAGTTGGCTATAAATCTGAAAACTTTAAGAAAACGAATTGATCTTTTCAGTTTATGAGCCTGGAGCTTTCTCACTAGACTTGTTTTAATTTCCTGGTAAGCTGGAACTGATTGGTTTAACATGGTGAATCTCAGCTTATTAAAATCACTCTGGTTGCTTTTTTAAAATACCCAATTCACTGCACCCTACCTCAAGGTGATTAAATCAGAATCTCTGGGAGCAGGGACTAGACATTTTAATATGATTCTAATATAAGGCCCAGCTGGAGAACTACAAACCAAAGCATGTTATTATGTCTAAAGTAGGCTCTCTCTTAGAGAACTGTTTTGTTCTTATTTTGAAGACAAACCTCAGGGCTGAATAGATCCTGTCTGGGGAGCTAAATCTTAATATTGATGAAAGTCCTAGATACCTTTCCTGCAGATAATCAGTTTAGATACAGATACATCAAATTGCATTTTAAAATAATAACGATTCTGAGTGAAATCAGATGATATAAATACAGAACATTTTAAATTGCATCTCTATTTGGGAAGCTGGTATTGTATATTACCTCATAGTTATGCTATACATACTGCAAACTGTGGAGGATTACTCTAAACCAGGTTAAAAAGTGGTTCTTTGTTATACTTTCATAAACTTGTAGATAGTTCTGTTAGGAAGAATACAAGATTGAGGCCTTTACTGACTTTTCCTCAGAGTCTGGTTCTGTAGTAAGAAAGTCAAAATAAGCTAAAAAGCTATTGTTGAATAGAAACCTCCAGATACTGATGCTTTTAAAAGGGTTTACTTCAATAGTTACGAGAGAATCAGGGTTAGTGGAAACTGTGTCTTAATGGATCGGATACCAGTCTCCACTGGGTGATCCTACATCCTCTCTCACATCTATAAATCAAAATCAACTAAAAACGATTGACTCAAGGTTATGTGTATTGTGTTGCTTTTGTTGCCATGATCATTGCTATCCTCCCATATTTAACTGGCTTATGTTAAGGAAACTAACTAGCGTCATTAAGTAGGTAGGTATTCTGGGCAACAGCAGAGAAGAATATATGGACTTCATTATTTTGACTACTTAACTGATTTTACTGAACTTTAAGTGAAAGTTAGTTTTAGCAGTGGTGTAGTTTTTTTTTTCTTCTATGTAAGTAATTTGATTTTATTATCATCATGAATTATTTAACTGACTATGCCATCTTCTCTGCATTAACTTTGAGATTAGTTTGAGATAACTTTTAGCCCTGTATTACTAATAGGTTAGGAAAACTGTTTTGACCAAAGGGTTAACTTTGTTCTCTGCTGCCATTGCCTTTCTAACTGATGTTTTCTTGTCATTCTGCTTATTTTTCAAAACTTTTTTCCATATCTTCTTTTGTACAGCATACATTTAAGTCACTTTAAATTCTTTCTGAAACAAACTGAGACACCTATAAATAAACAGAAGTCTCACTAATACAAAAATATAAACTAAAAATCTTGAAGGGAACCATATCGGCATCTCTATCTCAAAATCATCAATACTTGGCAAAAGTGTAGGAAAGTGATGTCCTACCCTTATTTTTTTTCCCCTCCTTAGGAATGAGTCTGCCAATAAGCACTGCTGAGGCTTTTGCTTGGGTTCTAATCCTATGTGGGATATTTACACCTGCAGATGAACTGCTGTCATCAAATTGTCTCCAGTTGCAAAACTATCCATGTTATGTCATATAGGTATATTTTAATAATTAATTGGATATGTGATTGAATTTAATCTATGTAAAATTTTAGAAACCTCCAGCTTTGGGAAAGTTATCTATTTTCAACGCTGTATTTCGGAAGGTGACAGGGATCCCAGAGTCAGTGAATCAAGTCAAATGGCAAAAGACGCTGAAAGTAATGGAAAGAGCAACATAAGGAAAAATGATTTTCCTTTAGCATAACAATTTAAATAAATTGAATACACTATTAGAAAGGCAGTGTGCTATTTTCAGGAGTTAGAAATTGTCAGAACAGCCTTTTCTAGATTTGCTTCAAGCTGCTGGCGGTCTCATTCCATTCACCCATTAGGCTGAGGATGAAAAGCAAGCCAGGTGGCTTATGTATGCATTCAGAAACAAAATTGTTTTATCTAAATGTGAGAATGGACAAGAAGCGAAAATAGTTTTGTGATCTGCAAATGAGAATGGGACTTCTTTCAAAAAAGATTTCTCAGGTTGAAAAAAATCTTGAAATGGAGAAGAAATTTCTGCTGGCAAGCAACGAAGCTTTCTCCTTTTTGGCAGGAAAGAGTTCTACTTTTCTGCATTGCCTTTTCAAGCTTTTGAAGGCTGAAGTATATAGAGTAGAAAAAAAAAAACATAAAGAAGTAAATTTGAAATACTTGCTAACTAGTTAACTTTTAATTTATCCTCATGCATGTCAATTGGAGTCAAAAGAACAAAATAAAACATTTTTATTTACTGCAAAGTAAAAATATATTTACTGCTACCAATGACCAAAAACATAAAATAAGGTGAAATGCATTTAGAGAGATGTTTTTTGTTTGTTTGTTTATCCTGGAAGTAATTCTTTTTCTTTACAATTTTACCAAGTAACAAAATGTAAGATATCTGGATTTTAGAAGACATCTTAATGAGAACAAATTTTATTTAAAAGCCCATATTTGTTGCAACATTAAAAAATTAAATTGTGACTGTCTTATTTTCTTAATATCTATAAAATGCTTGATTTAAAAGGGCAAAGCAAAAATTAGGGAGGAAACTGTAGTTCTAATTCCTAACTCATTAAACTCAAAATTAGCAGTTCTTACAGAGGTACAATTTACAGCTCTCTCACTGTCTCCTCTATAGTTGCACTCTCTAGACAGAAATGACCATGGCTTGTCCTGCAGCTGTGTGTTGAGGACATAATAATGTTCGGACATTTGTAAGAGAGGGAAAAAAAAAGCATGCTAAGTATGACAAAGGGTGAGGAGAGACCAAAGGATTTGCAGAAGGGAAATAATTTGTTCTCCTACTAGTTTTAGCCTTGCAAATACGATAACCCTTGGACATTTGGCATTATGGCTCATACTTAAAGCATCATTTTTGAAGGAGAGGAAAAATGTCACAAGATATTTGATAATATTAAAATATGTATTTCACAGTTATAGAAACATGTTAAGTAACTAAACAGTTATTTAAAAAGACAAAAATAAACACCAAGGTCAGATGCATTAGCATTTTTTGGTTGTTAAAAAGCTAATTGATAAGTCATAGGTGTGAATATGGTTTTAGGACTACACTGTGCAAGATATATTGACATTTTTCTTCTGTCACTTTCTACCTTTTCATCTGTATGTCTATCTGTTCTTTATCTGTCAAAATAAATGTAATACTAAATTTCTAACATTGAGGTTGAGAATTTCTATCTCCAAATCTATTACACCATATGATGAGAAGGCTCCTCCATCTTACTTTACACCAAGTCATTGAGAAGGGGGAACCCTGTGTGTTTCTGTTCACTTTCGATGTCACAAAAAAGAACTGGAACCTTTTGATGAGGCTGTAAACTGCCAAGTTTAGCATAGAGCATCCCTCTATTTGCCACTTACCTATTCTCCTTTAGGTTTTACCACTTTTCTAGGGCACATCCAGGAATCAGAGTTTTCTTATCACAGCTGGTGGGAATCACAGTTCTTAGTCATTTTCCAAATACTGAGGATTTCTCTCCTTGTGCTAACGTCTCCCAAATCCTTTGCTACTCATCAGTGGTTCTAGATAGCTTGCATTACCCCTTCACTGAATTACACATTGATGAAAACAAATCTAGCTTGAGTGCCTTCAAATTCTCGAAGACAAAGAATCACAAACCCCAGCAATATACTTAAAATGAGGAAGAGAAAACTATGGGGAGGCCAAAAATATTTTAATATTTTACTAAGTGAGCTTGCCACAAATATAATACATTTTGAAAATAAGCTTTCATCTCAGATCGAAAACTGCCAAATTTCATATTTGAATTTTTATAGAATGTTGAACTCTAAGAAAACCCAAAGGTATATAAATTCTACCCAGTTTACTTCACTCTAGTATAACATTTATTTTAGAGATTTCATAAGGAAAAGTAATTTAGGAAAGTCATTAAACAGTATGAGTGCTAGACCATGAGCTGGAGTGACATCTCTGATTCATATTTATTGTTTTTTTTTTTTCCCTAACGTCTAAGCCACTTTTATTTTTTTCAATTTTTCAGATTTATTTATTCATTTACTTAGAGGTGAATATCTGACTTTTTTTTTTTTAAATCAAGTACAGTTGGTAGAAAATACACACGAATAAACAAAACAAAACAAAAACAGACTCACAGAGATCAAACTGACAGTTAACAGAGGGCAGCATGGTTGTGTGATGGGTAAAACAGATGAAGAGGAATATACTCAAAAACATTGTGATAAATTTGCCTGGTGACTGATGATTACAGATGCTTACCAGACTTAGTGTGGTGATCATAACGTAAGGTATATAAATGTTGAATCACTATATTGTACACCTAAAACATTCATTGCTTTTTTATTTCACTTATTTATTTCACTTTTCTGTTTTAAATAGAAACACAATAGTGTACTCGTGCACACATGAGCTCACAACACATAACTAATCTACATTATATTATAAAGCCACTTTCTATACATCACTTTACGGTTAACAACGCTGCATTCAGTAGCAAGTCAAAATCTGTTTAAAGTAATTTCTACGCTGATTCCAGGGATCAAAACACTCCCAACTACTACTTAGCCATGTGTATGTGTTGGAAACTTCTCAAATAAAGAGGAATAATTCAAGGTCCAAGATAATACAAGTTCCTTTCTAAATTTAATTGCCATTCTCTTTGAATCACAAAATCAAAATCATGACTAGTCATCCACAAAAAATACCATATGGAAAATATTTGTAAGAAACAAAAATATAGATATTTTCTAGGTATGATCTCATATAATGGTCAATGCATAAAGTTAAAATATTCATGATTTCTAGTTTATTACAATAAATATGCAGGTATAAGAGACCATAAAATAAATTAATCAAAATCAGCACCATTCTTTCCATATAGTTTTGATTGTTTTCTTTTTTTTTTTTTTTT
>NW_011888808.1:7016026-7018031 GCF_000151845.1 Pteropus vampyrus | reverse complement strand
CACTCTCCATGCAATTAACTTTTCAAAGTACAAATCTTGTCATGCAATTTCTCCTCTTGAAAATGGTCGGGTCACCTTAGAAAGGATCAGCTGTTCACTGCCTACGGGAAACTCCCAAATGCCTCAGCAATGCCTAGACTCTACTCATCTGTTGTGGCTACAGGTCTGCGTACCTGTACATCCTCCTTCCAAAGTGGTGCTAACCAGTCTATCGCTTTTCCTTCACACCCTGCACCATAGTGCACGTCTTTTCTAACTTGTGTGTTTGAAATAGTCTTTAGTCTCATTCTGTTTATTCTTTAAGATCCATATCAGTTGTCACCTATTCGATGAAGCTCTTCATGTGGATTAATTAAATTTAATTAATTAAATTAATTAATGTACTTAATTCTAAATATTTCATCGAGGCATGTTTTAAGGACTATTAGAGCCTTTGTAATGAAATAATTATCCTTGCTTGTGTGTTTAGAACACTGTGTAGTAGGAAACTAACAGAGGCGTGTAGAATTTAGGACTGAGTGCTGCCTTATTTTACAATCCTTTCTTCTTTAATTCATCTTTCTGCAAAATAGTGACTACTTTATTTTGCATTGAAATTTTCAGATCTTGTTGAAGATCTCAAGGGATATTCATATCCTTTCAAACGTAAAGTTTTAAACCTGAAATGAATACAGAAAATTTTTTAACAACTATATTTGAGAACCATCTAAACATTTATATAGAAGGTGTAGATGAGTGTGCAGAGGGCTTGATTAAACATTCAAGAAACCAAATAGATTAAATGTGAAAATTAACGTATAAAGAAGACAAACACACACACATACACACACGCGCGTGTGCGCGCGCGCGCGCGCACACACACACACACACACACACACCCCAGGAAACTCTTCTATTTTTTTTAGAACAGTCATCCACTCTTTAAATGACTATTTTACATTATTTTTCTCCTGAAACTTCCAACAATTTTTACCAAAATCCTCCTTAGCTGAATACTTTACTCCCAAACTCTGTAAGAAAACAGAAGTAACCATAAAAGGACTGTCACATACTCCAGTCTCCATACCAATCTACTTTTATTACTAATCACAAGCTCTGTCCTTTCTCCTCTTATAGCTGAACTCTTGAGATTCTAAGCCAACACTTTCTCTTTACATAAGATAGCATCCCTTCTAGCTTAACCAAGTGTATGACTTCAGCGATTTTCCTCCTCTTTGCACTGGTTTCTACTTCCAAGTGGATCATCCTTCCGACATGCAAATCTGTTCTAACTCCTCCTGTTTTAAAACATAGAAACAAAAAATGAACTTCTTTATTCTATTTCTCTCAACTCTAACCCCACCCCAACCCCTTAATGACAAAACTTTTCAAATGAATTGTGCACATCTTCTGTCTTTATTTCCTCTCTTTTCAACCTGTTTGGAACACACTAATCAATAAGCATAACACTAACCCACCAAAACAGAATCAAGGTCACAGATAGCCTCCATGTTCCTAAATACATTTTTTCCCTTCTCCCATTAACTGTATTTTAGCAACTTCACAGTCCCACTTTATCACTTGCAGTTGGTTAACTCTTATCTGACTGACAGTTTCTCAGTCTCCCACCTTGCTTCCTATTTATCTCCCTAATATCCTAATATTTAAATACCCCTAGGTTCAGTATTAGTCATAACACACTCAGTGATTTATCTCACCCAGTTATAAGGCTTAATATCTGTACTAATGGCTCCCAAATGTGTAACTCCAAACAAAAGTTTTCCTCCTGAACTCTAGACTCATATACTCCAATCCATATGTGATATCTCTACTTGGAGATCTAATAAATATATCAAATTTATCCAGTCCAAAACTGAAGTCCCGATTTATACCGTCTCAACCCTAAAACTGCTCCTATTGTGCCTTTTTTTTAATCTTAGTAAATAGCAGCTCCAATTTCATAAGTACTGAGACAAAAATTATCGTAATCATCCTGACTCTTCTCTTTCTCTATATTCTACATTAA
>NW_011888808.1:7014858-7015976 GCF_000151845.1 Pteropus vampyrus | reverse complement strand
TGATTTCTAGTTTATTACAATAAATATGCAGGTATAAGAGACCATAAAATAAATTAATCAAAATCAGCACCATTCTTTCCATATAGTTTTGATTGCTTTCTTTTTTTTTTGTTTGTGTTTTTGGAGTTTTGGGGTGGTGTTAAATTAATTAAACAAGGAGGCCGTTAGACCAAGGTGGCTCTAATGCCATTGCAGCTAATTTAAGCAAACCAAAATCTAAGCTTGTAAATTCCTCAAGTTAGAAAAATGAAACCTAAAGACAACAAATCATAACCACCCAACCAGGCTTTAAATTATAATAATCAATAATTCCTCTGCTTTTCTTCCACTTTTTCTCTTTAGAAGTCTTTGCTGGAACTTCTGTGCCTGTAGCCTTCCTAACCACTTCTGGTTTGGCACTAGCCAATTCCAATCACTACTTGCTCAAATGAACTTAAAATTTTTATTATTGTCTCAGTTTATCTTTTAACAGTTCTCAGGAAAAAAAAAATTCTTATGAATTAATATGTTTTGTAAAGAACAATTTTACCTCTTCGAAAAATTCAACCCATTGTATTTTATGTTGGTTTTGAAAACTATAATTTTTCATGTGCTGGCACATTTTAAATGTATTAGTATAAAATATTGAGAAAGCAAAAATTATATTTCACTGAATATTACATTCAAAAGCATTTCTTTGATAATATTATTAATTAAAAAGGATTATTTATGGAGAATGTGTCAGAATATTCTGATTATAATTTAAGCCAATTGTTTAGTTTAGCTTGATAGGAAGGTGAGAAAAATGCAGCTGTCTAAGTGTTTGCATGCAGATCTAAAAGCAGATAAATTCTCAGTAGCATATTTATTTCTGGCAGCATTTCTATTATCAGTGATTTAAAAAAAATAGCTACAACTAAAGACTTAAATAGAATTAATAATCTGATGATTTTAGTGAAATGAATAAAAAAGTCAACAGTTGACAAAATCTTGTCAGTTTATACTAATGTCAGCGGGGAAAAAAAAAAATCATGAGTCTCATTGGAATTAATTCTGCCAAATCACTATGTGTAATCCTTTATAATAGAATAGGGATGACCTGTTATTTCCAATGGTTCTGGTATGAGATAAGAATATTC
>NW_011888808.1:7009160-7012838 GCF_000151845.1 Pteropus vampyrus | reverse complement strand
TTGGAACACACTAATCAATAAGCATAACACTAACCCACCAAAACAGAATCAAGGTCACAGATAGCCTCCATGTTCCTAAATACATTTTTTCCCTTCTCCCATTAACTGTATTTTAGCAACTTCACAGTCCCACTTTATCACTTGCAGTTGGTTAACTCTTATCTGACTGACAGTTTCTCAGTCTCCCACCTTGCTTCCTATTTATCTCCCTAATATCCTAATATTTAAATACCCCTAGGTTCAGTATTAGTCATAACACACTCAGTGATTTATCTCACCCAGTTATAAGGCTTAATATCTGTACTAATGGCTCCCAAATGTGTAACTCCAAACAAAAGTTTTCCTCCTGAACTCTAGACTCATATACTCCAATCCATATGTGATATCTCTACTTGGAGATCTAATAAATATATCAAATTTATCCAGTCCAAAACTGAAGTCCCGATTTATACCGTCTCAACCCTAAAACTGCTCCTATTGTGCCTTTTTTTTAATCTTAGTAAATAGCAGCTCCAATTTCATAAGTACTGAGACAAAAATTATCGTAATCATCCTGACTCTTCTCTTTCTCTATATTCTACATTAAGAAACCAGTAGGCTCTTTTCTTCAAAAGTTACCCAGAATCCAGCCACTCTCACAAATATCCACAGTCCCCCAGAGTATTTTTGGATTACTGGCTAAAGCTGCTACAAAATTCTCTTGGTGTTCCCTCCCCTTCCACCCCCCATCCCACCCTAGGTCTCTTTGCTGAAACTAATCATTGTGATCCATGTAAAATGGTGGTCATTTACTAGTGGTGATCTTGGGGAATTTGGGGAATTTTTCATAATGTCTAGAGGTGGCTTTGGTGTCAAAACTGAGGAAAAATACTGACATTAAGTAGCTAGAGGCCAGAGATATACTAAACATCCTACAATACATAGAAAAGCTCCGTACGACAAAGAATGATCACATTTAGAAACTTTATTTTAAAAGGTAAGTCACACACTTTTCAAGGCCTTCCAAGGGATTCCCATCTCACTATTAGTAAAAACCAACATCCTTGAAGTTAATTGCCCACAATGTCACACAACATCCCATGATGCCTAGTTCCCCACTATTTCTCTGATTTCATCCCCTTTTGACATCAGTCTTTTCCAGCAATAGTGGCCTCCTTGGAGTATGCCAGACAAGTTCCTATATTAGAGCCTTAGCTTGTCTCTCTACTTAGAATATGCTTTGAACATGTGTTTATGTGACTTGTTATTCACTTCTTTTAGATGTCTGCTCATTATTACATTAATTGTGAGGCCTTCTCTATCATTTATAAATACCACTCCTCTAATATTAAACATACGCATGCACGTTTATGTCCCAAAGAAAGGGGCGTATGCATCCCTTTTTTTTTGTTTTTGTTTTTGTTTTTCTGTATAACTTCTGATTTAATAGATTTATTTGTTTCTTCATGTCCCTATCTACAATATAAGTCTGATGAGCTCAGAAATATTTTTTTTCAACTTTATTTCTTAAATACCTAGAAGAATGCCTATAACAGAAATAGGTACTCGATAAATATTTGTTTTATGAAAGAATGCATAATATGATTGAAAACTCATGGTTATTTTTCTATCAAAATAGCATTAAACTTTGCTCAACTTGAATCAAGGGAATAAAATATCAATTTTCAACTAACCACTTTTGATTCCTCTCATTTTTTAGTTTGATTAAATGAAATTAGAATATCTTATAAGCTCCTTCTTGGTCCAAGGAAATGTGGATCAAGTCAATAAGAGAGATATTAAAGGGCATGGAGACTAAGAGAGAAGAATTAAATGTTCTTTTATTTTCTCTTTTACTTTTGATTGATAAATAATTGTGCAGGTAAGTTCTCAGTTCTTTGATTTGCTTTAAACCAATTCAAAAAGGAACATATTACCTGAAACCTTAATAGATAATTCTGTTAATCAGCAAAATTCAGTTCAAAAATTCTTTCTGCAAATCCATTGTAACAGCTAATTTCAGAACTAACTAGGAGAGCAAATTCCAAGTGATTCGTTTTGAGTTAGCTCATTCAAGCTAGCTTATCCCTTAACTTATTATATTCTTGTTTTTTGGCTAATGTTATTCAGATTTTGGAGAAAGCAGGTCAGCGATTGCATTTTAGTCCATCTTGATATTTTAAGGATGTGAGTTGGGCAGAACTTAACTAAATACTATATTATATATATATATATATATATTATGAGAAATATATATATATGAGAAATAAAACATGTTGTATGTTTTCATATCAGCTACTCATTGATTCCTTACAAATTTAAATTATTTCCATCTTTCCGCTTTGCTATCCTGTGGACCTTCACTTTTATGTTAGACAGACATCCTTAAGGGTCAATATAATACTAGGTATAGAAAGGATACATTTTTACGCTATGTTTAGAGGAAAGGAAACTTTCCCAGAGGTCTCATCCACATACTGCACCTGATTTCTTATCGGGTGAAGATGTGAGTAACATACTGTTTTGTTTTGTTTTTGTTTTGAGGAGGCAGCGAAGTTATATTTAGAGTCTGAGTCTATCATTGCCAGAAATTTATTTAGCACAGGTTTGCTGTGGGAATTTTTATAATTTCACAAGCCAATAGCAGACAGGATAATCTCTCTTAATAAGCCAAATAAAGAAATAACTTACTACAAACAAATGACAGATTAAATCACACTATTGTTCCAGGCAAGGGGAGGTAGAATAAAGCCCAAATTTAATATGAGGTGACCTTTTTATATGAGGAGGCAGTCGGGGAGATTTGGTGGCCAACCAAGAGCTGATTTCCAGCTGCCAGCACAAAAGTAAAAGTGCCCTGTTTCTAGAGCACATTTCTTGGGAACCAAGACACCAGTTCTGATGTGAACTCATCTCTGCCATGGGGCCGCTGCATGGTTTATCACTTCTGTGAGACATAAGCAAGTGTCTCAAGTTTCTTCAGAAAGATTTCAGGTTAGTAAAGAGTAGCCTTGCCCAAATCAAAACTCTCAAATAGTCCTCACTAACTCTCAGTATTTATAGTCTAAATGTCCCCTTGCCATATTTGCTTCTTCACATGTTCTTACCAATAAGCCCGTTAGTGGTTGGGCTGCTGACTGCTTATCAGTAACGAGAGATAGAATGATGACATCCCAGCACGACTTACTTCATATTTATATCAAAGCAATATTTTTCTTTGTCATAAATAAGGAGATTAAAACAACTTCACTTGTCACAAACAAGTGGAATTAAAATCATATTAAACCAATATGCAACAGATATTTAGGCAAAATTAATCACTAGTGAGGAGAATAGTTTTATTGGTTTAAATGATTCATAATTTTTCCCTGAAATCCATGATACAGTCAACTTTTCTGAATGGTGGCTATCAGAATAGATATGTGGTTCTGTTAGCAAGAAAGAATGGGGGAATGGATAATTAAGAGATGATATACAGTGTATTCTATGAGAAAGTTATCTTAGCTGAAACCCAATATTATATCTTCATCCTTGTCCCAACCTTTCCTACCACTAGAATCCACTGCCTTCATGGTATTTTTTTTTCTTTCTTTTTCTTTCTTTTTTTTTTTTTTTTTTAATCCAGAACTTTCTAAAGTAACAATCCAGACCTTTCCTCTGCTAAAGCACATTATATTCCCAAATTCTACCTTAGTCATT
>NW_011888808.1:6994839-7008250 GCF_000151845.1 Pteropus vampyrus | reverse complement strand
ATAGAACTGGGGGTAACAAAGTGTTTGTACTAGAAACAGAAATTAAGATGGAGCAGTGAAAAACTGACAGAGCAAACAAGAATAAATAGTAGCCATGGTTAGATGAAAGAGAAAGTGTACTATGCTCGCCAGGTCCAGGAATACTGGGTAAGGATGTTTTCTGACAGCTGCCTGGAATAATGCTTTATCCAGGTGAGTGTAAAAATGTTTATTTATTTTACGTAGGCCATAACTTTTCATCTGCTTGTTTGTTTGTTTGTTTGTTTGTTTTTTGGTGATACTGAAAATCTTTGAGTTCTATACATTTTTGTTCCCAAAACATAATGCTTGATTTTACTATGAAAATATAATAATGACATTAATATAGATATGATGTATTTTTCAGGAGAGTTTTTAGAGTAGCTACTTTTAGTTTTAAAAGGCTGTCAGAGAAGTAGAAATAACACCTTTTAAAAAAGGTTGTACATAGCCGGAGAGATCACATGTTGGGTCATGTGCTTTAGATGAGTTTGACATGTGAGAAGAGTAGAGAGAGAAGATGGTGTAAAAGGAAACTATAGAAGCAAGTAGATTGTGTACAGAAATGTGAAATGTAGTGTGACAAGAGATATCTACCTCTCTCTCTCTCTCTTTCTACTCTGATTACCTGACACATGCTGAAATGACTGAACGTCCCCATACTGCTCCTCTTTACAAACCTATATTAAATGTCCGTAAAAGTTTACAAGACTCAGCAGACTCCGGAATTTGAAAGCAACTACTTGCAAAAGCTGAGTCCAAAAAGACCAAATTTATCTGACTTTATATACACTACCTAGTATTTTACGTTAACTACTTATTTCTGTCTAATTACCATGCAGTACAACCTACAGCAAATGATGTGGACATCTGTTTAAACATGGTGGATTGAATGATACATTCACCTCTGATACCATTTAAAAATCCACTAAATTATACTACAGGGATAGAAAAAGAACAAAGAGAATAGAAGATCTAGCAACAAAGAGGGAGATGTCCTTAAATGTTATAGCGTGAAAAGCAAGTGAGAGCATTGTGGCTGATGTACCAGAGCTGAGAAAGCAGACACCTACTTCTCTGCACAAGAGGCTGCTAATGAAGAGCGAGTTGGAGGACTCAGTTCTACTGAAGGCATAAATTACCATTCAGGTAGGAGAGATGAATAGGACAGAACAGAGGAGGACTGATTAAAATCCTTTTGTGGTAGGCAGAATTCTAAAACTGCAGCCACCCCCAAATTCTCCACCCTAATTCAGGGGACTCTGAATCTTAGAAGACATCACACCCTCTAATATGTCATTTTTCATGACAAAGGAACTTTACAGATATAATTAAGATTACTAATTAGTCCATCTTAAAATAAGGAGATTATCCTGGATCATCTATGTGGATCTAATGTAATCAAATTAGCCTCTTAAAAGCAGCAGATTTTCACTTGTTGGCATTTGAAAAGGAAACCAGAGATATGAAGCATGGCAGGTTCTGATAATGGAGGGGGTCATGTGCCAAGGGATGCAGACAGCCTTTAAGAGCTGGGAGTGGACCCAACTGACAGCCAGCAAGTAAACAGGGATGACTTCTAGAAACTGAATTTGTATAATAACTGGAATAAATTGCAAGTAGATTATTTTTGGGAGTCTCCAGATAAGCCTTTGGTTTGGCTGAACTTGATCCAGTCTTCGAAATCCTTAGTAGAGAACCTATGTGTGCTTGCCTTGACTTCTGAGCTACAGAATTGTGAGATAATAAATGATGTTTTAAATTCCTAAGTCTATGGTAATTTGTTATTCAGCAGAAAACTAATACATCTGAATTTAGCATTGAGATAACCTCTCCCCAATCACAAAGGAGACAGAGATTTATTCTCCAGGAGGAAAATGTTGAACTCATGAAACAGACTGAATAAATGTGGCCATATTAAATGATTTAAATGCCAACTCTCTCTCAAAGTACCATGGCCAGAATTCCAGGGAAACACACATTTGGGTGTCTCAGGATGAAATAGTCACATTCCTACCTCATTACCACATAGTGAATCACACCACTTAGCAAGGCTGGTACACACACACACACACACACACACAACTGTGGGGAATGGGGACTTTTCCACTCAAGCTCAAGCTTCACTACCAATTCTTGTTGAGCAGGGGTGCATTTCTTCCCTAACCCTGGAGTTTTGTTTTGTTTGTTTTCGCAGAGAACCCTGGTATGCAATTCTCTTGCCCTCAGTCCTCTTTTTCATGCATTCCTCTCAGCATAGAAGGCAGGATTTATTCACAACCACAGATTTAGGAGAAATGGTGTGTGAAACAGCCCCTTCTCTCCCATTTTTTCTCCTAGGGAATCACGCTGTAGATGTTTTGGGAATCATGCTGAAGATGCAGCTCCATTTTGCCAGCGTTCAATGGCCCGCCAGCAGGGAGGGGATCTGAGGCATTCTCAGCAGGCTGCCTGGGTCTGAGGATAGTTAACAAGTGGGAAGAGTGATATGTACGGACCAAAGCATCACACCAAACTTGGGGAAAACAAATAGCATGAAAAAAAAAAAAAAAAAGAAACACAAATGAGTACCAGGAGATATAATTAGGAGAAAACTAATTAATTATAATTTCATTTCTGTTTGAGCATCATAATGGAGTAAAAGTTATTAGTTGTTGGTATTATATTTATTTTGTCTTTAGTAATTTGTAATTTGTTTACATAATTTAACTACAGAAGTAGCAATTATTAACAATTAAAATGGATGTACAAAGATAAATCCCCCAATAATTTGTATTATAATTTATTTTTTTATTTTTGCAACCTCTCCATGTATTTAAATTTCATTATTATAAATTCCATTTTTTTAAAAAAAATAAAAGCCTGCTTGTATTTTTTTTAATTGTTCATCTTTTGAAGTATTTTTGGAAGATCATTTGGGCTTTGTCAAAGCAGAAGCCCTCAGATAAGAGAGGAGTGAAGAAGGTAAGTAAATTATTCAAACAACTATAGTAGGACAATCAAGAGAGAAAGACTCTTTGGGAAAAATTTAGATTCTTGGGGGGAAGTGGGACATGTCTCAAAATAAAAATTGTATTGAAAGAATTTGCTGACTCAGAGAGGACTATATACAGCTTGTCATTTTTCAATATTCCCGTGATTTCCACGAGAGAAGTCCACATAATTTACATGCAACTACCAGCTCCTTAGGATTTATTGCTACTTGAAATTTAGAGAAATTATCTTTGTTAAATTTCTGATTATGCCTTTAGGCCCATAACTTCTATTCAAAATTTGATTTAACATTCTTCTCTATTCCACATAAATTATTTTTCCTAAGGTATTATTTATCTGCCTTACTACTGAATCCCTTTGCTAAAACAGAGTTCCCCTGGCTATGTTCTTACAGTATCTTAGAACTCTCTATGTGCCTCTATCGCAGCTTTATCTTCTAGATGACAAATATTTGTTTACATCATGTGTTTGTAATCTGTTCTCAAGGTAACTATTGCTTATTTATACTTTTATCTCATGAATCTGACACTTTGACATGGACAGAATAGAAGCTTTAAAAATATCATCACAATTAATTGTGCAAGGTAATTGCTTAAAACTGCTTATTCAGAAATTTTGTCTGTGACCCCCCAATGGACACAAATTGAGTTATAGTGGTGCATAAGTAAACTCATATTAATAAAAATGTAACTGATCAAGCTTGAGAACTCTTTGTTTAGCTACTCTCAACTGAGATTCAAATATCATAAAAAATACTAAATCACATGGAAAACTGATTTTCCCTACCAACATAGCCCTTATTCACTGTATTTTTCTTACTAAAAACAGATGGAGCAAAAATGTGTACTTGCCTAGATTTTTAACATGTGAGGTTTCATCAACACAAAACATAAAACAGATGATGTGCAACTATATTCAAAGATCATATTAAAATAGAAATGAAAGGACACAATTGTGTTCATTCTATGATATCTCTACATCATTAAGGGTAAAATCACAAGTTATTCCTAAAAGAAATTAACATAAATGATATTTATTGATGTTACATTATCTTAAAGCAAGTGAGGTAAACAATGCAAGACAGATAATAGGTGCCTAAGAAAGAATATAAACCCCAAGAGTTCACAACATACTTGAAGGCAGTAAGAGAAGCTCAAAATATAAAGGGCTACAAGAGATTTTTACACAGCAATGTAAAGACTAATATAGTTAGATTAGAAAGCTAGATGATAGGTAGATGATGATAGATAGCTTCATAAATAGATGTCTGGAGTTCATATATCTTTACTTATATATTTTAAAGAGTTATGCTGGGTTTTATTGTACATTTTAGTTTAGCCACACAATTTTCAGTTTTTTAGCATGATGTATCTTTTGTGATTATCTATTACATTTCTCTACCATAATTGAGATTTTACACTACTGTGATTGTCATTTTACAATCATGTTCTCATGTGATTCTAGTGATAACTCTATAATTTTGTCTTGTTATCCCCATTTTATAGACAAAGAAACTTAATTCTCAAGAGTTTAAGTAGCTTGCCTAGAATCACTTAGCCTAAAAATGACTGAATTAGAGTTTTAAATCAAGTCTATTTAACCCAAATCCTCAAGAACTTTTCTTTCTACTGTGTTCAAAAAAGCAGAATCTTACTTTCCCTATAAACAATCTCACAATTCCTACCTACACTGGCATTCTAAAAATTTTGGCTCATGAGAAGCATAAAATATCAGAAATGGGATTTCTTCTGAGAGTGGTTATCAAATCCACTTATACACAGTGTTTAAGACTATTTTCCACAATATTTGGAGAAATAATCAACTAGTTTCCCACTGATTAACTTAAACAATAGAGTAGTCATGTTATGACATCCAAAAATATTTTAATTAAATCTCATTATTAGAAAGTTTATCACAAAACAAATTATCTATACAAATTTTGTATTGTATTCTTTAGGATCAAAGATACATATGTAAATCTTCTAAACAGCCTTTTACCTCTCAATTTTCTTTTTAATGTATTGGCCCCATTTAAATTAGTGAAATGAAAAAAAAAAATTCTTTAAAAATTTTACTTGTGACTTCCTGAGCGAAAAATACATAGCGAGAACCCAGCAGGTCACATGTCCCAGAGATCTCTCTAGGTAACCCAAATGTTTCTGGTTCCGGTGGCTACATGAAGCTTCCAGAAATGGACCCATGGGACTTACAGTTATTTGGGACTGATTTCATGGTTCCAAAGAGATTGCACTGAGACAACAAAATCAGGATAGTCTTCTGTTTTTAAAATATACCTCCGGGGACTCTGGCACCAACCCAGTGTCTTACAAACATTCCAGAGAATTTCTTAAGAGCAATTTTCCTGGCCTTGGTTTCTCAAACCTGTGTCATTTCAATATTCCCCAAAGATAAGAGCATTAGCCTTATACTTTGAGACAGGGCTAGGTGGATGTGTAATTCCTAATGACATTTAATTACAATTTAAATTCTTGTTGGGTTTTATTCATTTTAGATATGGTAAGTCTAGCACAGAGTGGGGGTCTATTGTTTACCTGTCCTTACCTCAGGTTAGAGAAATTCTCCCATATACTTGCCTTACAATGGTAATCTATAATAAATTTAAAGCCAACCAAAATTTCCAGTTTAAATTACTCTTTTCTTTTAAGGCTACCTAAATATTCCTTTATTTTATATTTAAATCATGAAATTAAGTTTATTAATATATTTCATTAAAATAAAAATAAAACATGATTTTATTCATAAATAAAATAAATGATTTTATTTTAGTTTTTAAAAAATCTTGGTTTTTTTCTACCTATCATTAAGTTATTTTAGGATTCTGAAGATTCCAAGTGTATGTTCCCCATATATTTCATTTAGTCAGGTAAATTTAAATTTATCCAACAGAATTTACTCAGCAAAAATTTTTACAGATGAGTAGGAGTTATTCAAGAACACAGGCCTATTGTCCCGCATCTATCCATAGATAAAAAACACTGAATCAGTGTATTAAAATCTAATGCTTGGATGACAGTCCCAAGTATATGGATCTGCTTTGGTATGACCCATTGAGCCGAAAGATACAGAAATAGCAAGGGCTGATCCATATGTATACTGAACACAGTACATACGGCAGAAATTCCTTAATAAGAAAAAGGTAGGTAGCTTCAGTTTTATAGTTTTCATTTGTTTCTTCCTCTTTTTAAAAAAATGCAATGCCTAATATATGAGAAAACTGCTATTATGTTCTATTCTATTATATTCAACTGTCTAAGAGAGGTCAGCTGAATTATAAACCTTTAATAGCACTGTTTGTCAAAGGCCATTTAATTTTCATCTATAACACTTTCCAATCATACATTATACTTTTAGCATATCTATGGCATGTATAAAAGCTGAAAGCTACGATACCTCATCAAATGACCCAATTTGACATAAAACATATAGTTTTGATAGGTAATTCATGTTTATTTCATAGAGTATTTCTAAGCGGAACACATTCAAAATGCATTGATCTTCGCTAGACTAGCATCTCTAAAATAAATCTTTGAATATCTCAATATGTCATACTCAAATCAATAGTCTTATTTTAAAAATGGACATCTTTTAATATAGGTTGATTTTTGTCATTGGGAGTCCAAAATACCTTTTTATTTTTTTTTTCTGGTAAGTTATAAAAAATGAATTTATTCTTACCTACATGGATCTATTTATTGTTAGGAAATAAATTTTGTCCCGTGAAGTTTGAAGTTCCAGAGCATTTGTCAGATAGATAAATTTTCCAATTTAATAGGTTTGGCCTGGGTAGAATGGGGGTGAGGATTGGCAGTTAGAAGCAGCTTCTGAAACTTCCTTTCGCTGTGTTCCTGATACTTATTTTGAAATTTGCTCCACACATGTGGCCTTCTCCACCTTCCATTTTCTTCTCCCACCAAATAGCTTTTAAAAATCTATTTGGATTCAGGATATTATAGAAAATGGCTTCATGACCTGATATATATTTTTGGTCTGGTCAACTATGTACACTTAGGATAGCTGAAACAAATCATCTGGTTTATAAAACCTATTTTGGGCACTGATCATCAAGAAAGATAAGAAAACTATTACATGTACAACAATGGATCTATTTGAGGTGCTTAGTGCATTACACTTTAATGTGGAGATATATATATATAATTATTATTATTATGTACATATGTGTACTGCTTCTCTATTGCTACACAACTATCACGACACAAACTTAGTAAGTTAAAACAGCATGCATTCATCTCGTGGCATTCAGGAGTCCCAGCACAGCTTCAGTAGAGACCTTGCTTAGGGTCTCACAAAGCTGCATTCAAAGTGTCGGCTGAGCTCTATTCTCATCCATATGCTCAACTAGGGAAGAAATTGCATCCACATTCATTCAAGCCTTTGGCAGAATTCATTTACTTGTGGCTGAGTGACTGAGAGCCTCGGATTTTACTGACTGCTGGCTGGAGGCCACCACACAGTCCCAGAGGCTGAGTGGAGCTCCTAAAGGCCACCTGTACTCCTTTGCCATGTGAGCTTCATCCACAAGGCTGTGTTGGTTTGGAAATCTGGCTGGGAGCTTCCCATGAAACAGGTCCCCTTATGCCGAGGACAGGGAGAGACTGAAGAAGAAGACAAACAACTTCAGATTGGTAGGTGGCAGGTTTAATGAGCCAGGGAACTTACTTATGAGGCTTATCTTAGGAGGCAGCTGCAAAATAAGTAGTTTTCTGGACACATCTTAAAAGTTTACATAGAGGCTGTAACTGGGTCCCGTCTGTACATAGGAGGAACAGGGTTCAGTCATGTCCCCAGTCCAGATGATCTCATTGCCACATGACTATATGAAGGCTGTGTTCTTGAGCAGCTTCTAGGAAAGGAGAGGCAAGTAGAGCACACATTCCAGGCAGAGGGGAGGAAGTGGGAAGGGTCCATGGCCCAGGGCTAGCCTGCAGGTCAGAGCAGCAGTTTCATCATCTTGATGACCTTCCTTAAGAGGAAGTCTTCCATATAACACAAGGAAATCATAAGAGTGGCATCCCATTTTCTTTGCCATATAATGCTACCAAGTCAAGGGATTCATTAGAAGCAAGTCTTGGGTCCTTCCCACACCAACGGGATGATTTTACCATGAGGTGGGATACTGAAGATCACTTTAGGGTCTGTGCACCACAACATGCAAGAGAATTATTCTGCTAATTTGATTGGTTAGAGCTGCTAATATTTTTAACATTCTCTTGCCAATGAAAAAAACTCCAGAAAGATTATAAACCAGAGAATTCCAAAAAGTGTGCTGTCCTCTGCTACATCAGACTTGTGATAACTTCTTTTGTGTTTCCATGGACAGAAGAAGGTAAGGGTCAAGAGAGCCATCTGACGCAAAATGTCCATAACTGCAGCACCCTTAGTCATTGTAGATCGACAAACATGCATGGAATATTTTATAAACAATGCAGAAAATAGCTCTACCACAAAAATATGGATGTCTCATTATTAGGTTAGTCAAAATTCTATTAAAATTCAAGATATTGCCGTGGTCAGAGGAATGCTAATAACCTTTTGCATGTTGGTATTCCCCTGGTGCAAAGAAAAGACTCAACTGCACAATTATTTTTAAAAAAATACAATTTGATCTGTTTCAAGTATCTACAAATATAAAAAAAATGAAAAGAGCTTCATAGTACATATAGAGAATGGATGTCATATTTTTTAAATTTCAGAGGAAATTTTTGAACTTAATTTGGTGATTTACCAATTGGAGGTATGATTATGTAAATATAACATAATTGAGATAATGCTAGTGAATATGTTTGAATAATACAAATTGCTATTAAAATAAAGTAAAATGTGTAATGCCAATTAGTTATACTCTCAGTATTTCAAATTTTTCCCTTGAGTTTTTATCTTATGTAAAGCCATACTTATTATGCTAGTTACTCAGAATTGAATTAATTTATTGATTGCAAATTCACTTGTCAACATAATTAGTATAATGCACCTCTACATTTACTGCTCAGTTAGACATATAAACAGTTTTCCTTAGAAGTTTAGTTCAACTAGCTTTTGAAGTTCTAAATATAGAAAAAAAGGTTTTAGCAGAAAAATGCACTTAGAAAATCAAACAAAAATCCATGTAATTGCTCTCAATTGTAACAGGGATGCTTACCTCTTTACAGATACAAGTGCGAATACATAAAGTGTTAAACTACTAATGAGCAATCATAGAGCAGAGGAGGAGAAAATGACACATTTTTCTTTAAGATTTGTACCTGACAGAGAGTAATAGTCAAATGACCACTCTCCAAATCTGAAAAAGCATGTGGGCATGTGCTTGAAGGTGAATAAGTACAATAAATAGATGGCTATAGCTCCTTCTTTCTCAATACTAGAAAATCACAATATTTTTAGATTGAAATAGTCATTAAGAAAACATTCTCCAATATGAGCTATGACAAATTGTAAATTACATTCACAGTTATTCAGATGAGAAGGGCTTCTCCGATGGTATCAGAATATGTGGGAAAAATATGTTTCGCATCTGTGAGTGATAAGTATCGCACTATTTGCCTAAGTGTAGCCAATAACAAAGAAAATCACTGAATATGATGTGGTGAGGTTAAGGGTGTGGCTCTTTCCTCATGGTTGGTGAAGACAACAAATGAACGTCAAGATACCAAGTTCTGACCACCTTCTCTACAGGTTTTACGGTCTTGTTTTCAATTTTCTTAATCTAATATTGTTTCATTTGCCTTAAAAATCATGTCGGTATACGATTTTTTAAAAAAATATTAAAAAGACATTATATAGAGAGTTTATACATTATATGAATTCCTGTAACTTCTTTCTCTTCCCCGCCAATTCCTCTTCTCTCTGAAACCCGCCCTCTCAATACACATTCACCATACCTCTGCTTCTGGTTCGTTAGAAACATCCAGAATTGCCCTGCCTGCTCTTTCAATAAGATATTTCTAAAAGATGAAAAGGAATTTTAAAAGATGTAGGTGATGCCACTAGGATAGGGTTACATAAAATGTCGCTGAGATTACAGTATTTGGAAGAACATAAAACTTGAATTTCCGACATTTTAATGAATTCATTATCAAATGATCGAAAAGTTTTGGAGATTTTTTGACTCGTGATGGGAGATTTCATTTAATATAAGAGCTAATGGGTGGAATGTTTGAGAGACAGAGTGGTATTTAAAATGGAGATATACTAGTGGTTCAGAATTATCACCATAATATTTTAAAAAATACATAACTAAATTTCTAAATAATGCACAAGTTCTTATTCCCTATGTTTATGGAAAGACGATAATGCAGCCTTACTCCAGATAAGCACATATGTTCTTAAACCTGTATTCACTCAACAATATATTCAACAAATATTTACTGACCTCTTTCTCTGTGCAACATATTTTATCTATTGCTCTTGAGAATACAAAAATGAATAAATTATTATTCCAAATTAATAATCTCTAAAAATTTATATGGATATAGAATTTTATACAAACGACTATTCTATTGAACAGAATGTGTTAAGTACACATAAAGCAACCTTTGGAAGCACAAAGGAGGTAGTGAAACTTTGGTCTGTAATTGTCAAAACAGAGTTTTGGAGAAATTAATGTTTGCTTTTAGCTCACTCAGATG
Source organism: Pteropus vampyrus (assembly GCF_000151845.1). NCBI lineage: Eukaryota > Metazoa > Chordata > Mammalia > Chiroptera > Pteropodidae > Pteropus > Pteropus vampyrus. The sequence continues at coordinate 6,997,574 of NW_011888808.1, read as the reverse complement.
GTCAGTTTTAATACTAAAGAAAGGTAAAATTTGAATACATAATGGAATACCAGCTTAGTTCTTTAAGTAAGAAAGGAAATGTAGCATCCTGTCTTTATGTATCTTTCCTACAAAAACATATTTAAAGATAAGCTACTATATTTTGAAATGTTGGCTTAAGGAATGATAGTCAACTATTATGGGCATTTCTACTCTAAGTCTAAGCAAAGTTTTAACTTTATTTATTTATCTTTTTCTAAATTTTGATTTTTATTTAAAGAGTTAGTGATAAAAGTATTAAATGATCTTCATTGCATTACATTTACTGATTTGCCCTGGAGACTGATATATCTTAATAGACATAGGCTCTGGAATTTTATAAGGCAGGACAATACTTTTTTTTTTGAGATATGTCTTCTTGAGTTGCTATGAAGTTCAACAATAGCTTAAGTTTCAATAAAAATGATATATGACTGTGTGTTCCAAAATGCATTATCTTAAATTGTTCTCATTTTTGAAAAAGCCATGAACTATTGTTGTGAATAAATCTGAATAAAATTATCTTCCAATTTTGAAACATTAAGCACATGAAAATATAAAAACGAGGATGTTTGTACATCTTGGGTTACCTGAGATTATTTTTATTTAGGACTGTGATTTATGAGTAATGACTTATTACATCCCAATTCACTTTTTGAAGTGGCCTAGTTTGGAAAATAAATTATTTGATAACCCTAAATAAAATGAATATATAAGTGCCAACCATACGGCTTAATGATGTACATTAGGAATACCTTGGCAACTATCCAATTCCATCTTCCTCTCTTTTCTACATTCTTTTTTGGATTTGGAGATTATAGATATATGTGGTTGTTGTGGATTGAATTGTGTCCCCTAAAATGAATGATGAAGCCTCCTTTACCTGTGAATAAAACCTTTTTTTGGAAATAAAAGTCTTTGAGATGTAATCAAGCTGAGATGAAGTCATACTGGATTAAAGTGAACACTAAATGCAATACTGGTGTTCTTTTAAGGAAAGTAAGAGAGACATAAAAATACAAATACACACACAGAGTGAAGACGGCTATGTGAAGGTGACTGTAGAACTGGAGTGACACACCTACAAGCCAAAGAAAGTCAATGATTGCCTTCATTGACCAGAAGCTAGAGGAGGCAAAGCAGCATTCTTTCCTAGAGCACTCAGAAGAAGCATGGCCCTGCTGATGATTTGACTTCCAAGTTCTAGCCATCAGTACACTGCGAGAATACATCTCTGTTATTTTAAGCCACCCAGTTTGTAATACTTTGTTATAGTACCCATAGGAAACATACAATGTCTATGCCCGAATGTCTTCATAGTTTATCGTATGTATATACTGATCAGATAGAATACATATACTATTATATTTCATATATTAATGCTTTACATAAACAGAATCATATTGTTTCTATTTGTTTCTCTAAATATGATGTTGATTTATTTTAGCCTAATTGTGGCATACCATCCTGTTTTATAAGTAAATACATAAATGTATAAACTACAAGGTATGTATAATTCTTACTGTTAATGAACATATAAATATTGCTGGAAATTTATAGCTATTACAAATATATGTTATACTTGTCTTTTTCTACAAATGTGTGCACAAATGAGTAGGCAATGCAGTTTTTCAAATTTGTGTGGTATTGCTAAACTGCTCCTCAAATTTAGTGTACTAATTTTTAACTCCATCACAAATGCATAAGAAATCACTTTGCTTCCAGTTACTGTCAAGGTTAGTATTACTGGAGCCACATTTTAGTTGTCAACGTTATTTTGCGGGGGTGGTGGGGGAGGTGGGAGGGGTTGGTTTGTTGTTTCCGCTGCTCAGTTAAGTGAGAAATTATATTATTTTCTTGTTTTAATTTGCAGTTCCCTGATTACTAGTCAAGTTCATATATTCATATATTCATTTGGGATTTCAAATATTCTCTCCTGTAGATTATACAATCATAACTTTTCCCTTGCAGATTGATTTATTTGTATTTCCCTCAAAGATATGTAGTAGATATTTTTAGTTTGGGGGTATGATTCTTTATTGGTCTTAGATGTTTAAACCTCTTTTTCAAGATAGAGGCTTATATGCAACTCGCGGAGTATAATTTACTATAGGCAAAGTTATTTGTTTTCACTATATACACATAGACACATATACACACATTTTTTACTTGATTGCTTGTATAATTTCTTATGAAATTTTGAGTTCTTTAAGAACAAGGACAATGTTTCTTCTCTAGCTAAAGACACACAAAAGACATTATGATGAAAAACATTAAGTGGTAATAAAATGATTTTGGGCTTGAGGAGCTGTTAAACCTACTACTAAGTATAGGAGTACAGGACAATCGTTTTTGGCAAAAGTTAGAGAACACAGTACATATCATGAGATCTGTTATCTTGTAACTTTAGGATTTACGACCTGAAATGACAGGAAAAATTGCTTAGTTATATCTGTCCTTCAAGCACCTAACACAAAATAAAGCCAGGATATACTTTCCTTGTTAGACTGTCCATTTTGCATCTGACTATACAGTAAAACAAAGAAAATTCCTTAAGGCAACAAATATAGAAAGTGAACTCACCAAAAAAAATATCTATGGTACCCTAGGCTGCGATAAAATATTGCATATGTATTCTAATCAAGAAGCCTGGCAAGTTTTTACTACTAAATTTTGTAGTAAATTTAAATATAATTACCATAAATTATTTGTTTTTT
>NW_011888808.1:6988357-6993824 GCF_000151845.1 Pteropus vampyrus | reverse complement strand
GACAATCGTTTTTGGCAAAAGTTAGAGAACACAGTACATATCATGAGATCTGTTATCTTGTAACTTTAGGATTTACGACCTGAAATGACAGGAAAGATTGCTTAGTTATATCTGTCCTTCAAGCACCTAACGCAAAATAAAGCCAGGATATACTTTCCTTGTTAGACTGTCCATTTTGTATCTGACTATACAGTAAAACAAAGAAAATTCCTTAAGGCAACAAATATAGAACGTGAACTCACCAAAAAAAATATCTATGGTACCCTAGGCTGGGATAAAACATTGCATATGTATTCTAATCAAGAAGCCTGGCAAGTTTTTACTACTAAATTTTGTAGTAAATTTAAATATAATTACCATAAATTATTTGTTTTTTATTTTCATTTGAACATCCTCATAATCCTTACATTTTGTCTGTTTCCTTTCTTATCTATCACATGGGTATGTTATAAGTTTAGATATGCTAATGAGCAAAGTTATCTATGAAAATGTTTAAAAAACTTGAAGATTGTAAGTTAACTATTTCAATCTAAATTAATATGTTGAAGTAATGATTGAAATACTTTGTTGTGGAAAATTTAAGTCACATAGTTCTTCTACGATTGCTAGAAATATTATCAACTCCAGTCTTTCTTACTTAGCCTCTTCATATTTTTTAATAACTAGCTTATGTAGTAATGAGAAACATTGGTTTATGCCTTACTATTTAGCTCTACATTTGAATTGCATTAACGGTTCTTGTCATTCACGTTATGTGTGTCACTTCCTTGGCAATATGCTGACAACCTGTCATTAAGACTGAATATACAAGGATTAATTTCCATGAGAGTAGAGATCTGACTTGGCCCATTATCTGCAAACAAGTAAACATTTTCCCTCATTCTTTCAAAGTTTCTGTGCAATAGATTATTCGTTATACATGACTTTTATAACATAAAAATCAAAAATAATGTATCTGAACACACATGAAACATACTTAAAATGTAATGTTTTAAAGATAATTCAGTTAAAGATTGGGTTTTAATAATGCATGGGACTTTTACAAGAATATAATGTCTGAAGTACATAAATAAGTATCTCTTTAAGAGGAAAGATATTCTCTAATGCATGCATTAAGTAGGCTAGTGTATTTTCAACTGTTTATCTTAAGTCGTTTAGCTAATTTGCAGTGTTCACTGCACATTTTATTTTTATTTTAAAATGTATTATTGTAATGTAGAAAATATATCTGTCTAGAGAACATTGAGTGATATCATAGATTCAAAAACTCGGACATATACTTCTTGATACGTGATGTACTCCCTTTTCCACTCCACCATCATGAGTATGCCAGCAAAAATGGCAGGAAAAAAGCAATTATCTTTGTTATGGTATTGTTAGATAAGTAGTAAAAAACTTGCTTTATATATATATAAATTATATATATAACATACATTATATATATAGTATATATAATAGTCCAAACAATTTTTGAAAGAGTAGCACATAAATTTCCTCCTCATTTTCCAATATTGTGAAAAAATATATTTTTATAAACATAAAACTTGGTGGTGGGAAAAAAAACCTCAGCTTGAATTATATGGAACAATCATAACCAAGTCTCTGTAACAGAGATCACATCATGCTCATTCATCACATTTTGACGAAATGTTATAAGCCAAAATTTAATAGTAGTAAAGTGGCAGTAGGCTTGGGGAAGGAGGCACATTATAGTATGGATACAATCTTACTATATCTAGACTGCTAGAGATATTATCTTATGTATTCTCTATGGGATATATACAAATGCATATGCATATATATGGTAAATCTTAGCAATCCGTGAGAAAAGGAACTGCAAAAAAAGCCCAGAGGCAAAATAATAATGAAACTATTTAACAAGGGAGGCTCGGTAAAAAAAAGATGTACATATAACTGGGCAAATACTAATATTTAAATTTTAGATGTATATGTACATACATAAACAGTATTGTAAAGCAGTCTGGTCATATTTTTGTAGGACTTTTACATATGGATCTACGAATTGGTTTTCATACTGTTCTGGCAAGTAGAATTTTATTACCCCCTTTTGATAAATACCCAAACTCAGAAGTTTAGTAAGTCCTTACTTAATGGCATTGATAGGTTATTCGACTTTAAGCAAAACAACATATAACAAAACAAGTTTTACCATAGGCTAACTGATATAAGAAGAGTTAAATTCCTATAGCATCTCATCAACATTATAAGGAAACGATGTTGGACAAAATAATGTTATTCGGAGACCTGCCGTACCTGATGCTAAGGAGCAAAGCAGAGACCAGAACCCTGATGTCATATTGCAGTTATTTCACATTCTATTGCTGTAAGCTTTGTGATATATGTAATATATAATATATGTACATATACATATATATCACACATATGTGATAACTATATATATGTAGTTAGATAGATATTTGTATAATAAATCCAATAATTCAATTTAAATTTAAATAAATTTTACATTTTATTTGCACATGTATGTGAATATACATACATATACATATTAAGTGAATAAAATCATAAGTATATGTGTGTAAGAGGTGAGTTTGGAACATTCCAGATGCCATCTGTATGTTGGAGGAAACAGCACCAAAATGCTATCCTGACATTATCTGGACCGATTATAATATTTACATTGAAGGTTGGTTGCAAGTGACTTATAGAACCAGACTGACAAACAACAAAAAACCCCACTGTGTCCAGATGAAATTGTTCTTTCTTGAGAAGCTAACAATAAATATTAAAACAGGTGTGCTCATTGATGTATCCAATTAGATACCTCAGATAATCCTTAAAGCTTTAGGTTCTCCCATAAGATTATTTTCCTTTATGCCTACATATCCATTTGCAAATAGATACACCTCAGATTTCCCAAGACAGTCCTATTTAACTATTGTCTTCTATTGTATATATTTTATTAATACCTCATTTCATTCTCAAAAGAGTCCAGTTAGGACAATAAGTTATGTAGTTACCGTACAAATCTAAAATATAGTCAAAACATGTCCACCTTTAGCCAATTTTTATACCAAGCAAAAATGAATATTTAGTATCTTTTGTATGTGAACAATGTTGAAAGTATTATATTAATGCTTTCCTGAAATTTCACTAAAAAATTAAAGTTTTTATCCACACCTATGACTAGAAATTTTTCTAAGATTCAATAATTTCCAGCACATTTTAAGGTCAGTTAACAAACAAAACAACTTAAGGCCAAAAGAAAAAAATTATCTAAGATTTTCAAATCTGTTTTCTATATTATTTGAGGAATAAAATGAATCAATGTCTTAGAAGTGCTCAAGTGATATATAGATCTACTACATCAGGAATGAAACAATTTGGGAGAGATCAAATGACATCATCCAGCCAGTTGTACAATTTACTTTAACTACGGCATACAGATTTTAGTTATTAGAGTAACTAGGCCATAGCTGCGTGTATTATTCCAGGATATAAAATCTATAAAAAGCCTCCAAAGGTATGGGTATGAAACATAAGAAATTCATAACTGAATTCAAAGTTTAAATAAGAAAATCAAATATGTATTATATATGATTTTATGTATAAATGATTTTATATATGTATATGTATATACGTATATAAAATCATTTTTCCTGAGTAATTATTTTAGCTTTCCTCTTGTATGTAGCAGAAATTAACATACAGTCCAAAATTAAAATGGAATACAATTAGGCTTCTTTTTCTTCCTAAAATGTAATTAGTCCTAAACACTATTCTTTCTTAGGGAGCCATATAATTTTGGTATGTGTTTTAATTTAAGTTACTCCCAGTCCACTTCTCTTCTAATTATTTTAAAATGCTGTATTGAGATTAATTTCAGTGGTACTAATGTATATAATTTAAATGAAAACATAAAATCAAATTACCACAGGCATATACAATATTTAAGAAAAGCAGCTTAAATTGGGGAAAAGTGGAATTAAGTACCACATATTATTGAAATGTATAAGTTAATTCCTTCCTACTGTGTTAAGTAAAGGGATTGGCATGAAATCTTTAGTTGTGAATTCAAGTGCTAGGGCTTTACATGAGCAAGCAGGACAGGATTATCAGAGGAAAGAAACAATAGCTATTCTTTAGAGAGCTTTGAATAAGGTTTGGTAAGCACATTCAAATTGTTTCTTTTCTTTTTGCAATATAACATTTTACTGCTTATTCTTTTATTTTTAGAGTAATTACATTTACCGATTTCTTCTTGTAAAGTATAGAAAATAGCATTCTTTTTCTTCTATGTATATAATTGAATAGCAAAATAGTGCTAAGTTGATTTAGTGTAATGATGTTCTTTGGGTTCTATTGAAATAATCCTTGAACAATAATCAATGTTGAGAAAAGAAGGTTTAAAAATAATAACAAGGCCATTTATATGAAATATCCAGACTAGGAAAGGCCATGGGAACAGCAAGAAGACTGGGACTGGGGTGAGGGGGCAATGGAGCATGATAGTTGCTGGATACAGGATTTCTGTTGGGAATGAAGATAATGGTCTAAAATTAGATTGTTGAGCTGTGTGCACAATTCTGTGACTATATTAAAATCTCTGAATTAAAAAATATTTGTACACAATTTAAAACTAAATGCTACAATATTTGCCTATTTCGTCTGTTAAAAGTATTGAGAAGTCTTTCAAATACTTATACCTTTAAAGACAGTAAATTCCCTCCTCAAATTATAATTTAAAAAACTAAATAAGGATGCAAAGATTTAATTATAACAGTATTTATATTAGTATTATAAAAGTATTTTCATTTTGGTATCTATGATTAAAACTGAAAAATAAAGAATAATAACAAGAGTAACAAGTATTATCTTTGGAGTTTCACAAATGCAACAAATTTAAGCTCAGGCCATGTATACCAATTTTGCACATCACTTTTCATTTCATTCCATATATACTATCAGTTTATGTGAAGATTTACAAAATTGTTTGCATAGTCATTCCACAAAGTTTTATATTAAATGAGATCTAGTGACTGGAGAGTCCAACATGTCTACTTCTACAAATTTGTATTTAAGATGTGAGCAAGTAAGTATTTGATTTGATCAAATTTTAAGACTGACTTTAAAGACTTGATGAACAAATTTCAAGCTAAGCTCTATATATTTAAACTCATATCTCCTAGAGAATAATTAGTTTCCTCACCTTTACCCTGACCTGGGATACTCTTGAGGAAGACTAGAAATGAGTGATGTAGTAGTTTGCATGCCTATTCTTGAGATCTTTTCTCACCTGCAAGTCCTAAAAGGTTTCAGAACTTGAGAGGGACTTCTGGTCTGGAAAATCACACTTTTCAGCCTGGGTTTAAAAATTTTTAAAGACTTAATTTGTCCATAATAGTTCAATTTTAGCCAAATTATAGATAAATGAACACTTACTAACATTTAAGAATTATTTCATGTTTCTTACTATTAAATATATTAG
>NW_011888808.1:6974057-6987352 GCF_000151845.1 Pteropus vampyrus | reverse complement strand
TAGAGAATTAAGCCACTTTGCATTTGATATCACATTTTATACCATTTGACTATTTCTTATAATGCTTTTTTTATTCCAGTACGTGTTTGTATTTATACAAAAATCCTCAGTTGGGACATTGAGAGTTGATCTTTCACTACAGATTAATTGTAAAGAATTTTGAAAATTAACTGAAAAATATGGAGAGAAGTATAATTTACAAGAGAGTAAAAAGTAAAGTTTAGAGTAGTAGAGGGCTGTTTGCAATTTGTAGCTTTCCAACTTCCTGGTTGAATGATAAAATCCTGAGTTAGGTAATAAGAGATTACTATCTTTTCAAGGTCAAAAATCTGCTGGTATTTTCAACTGTTTGTAAATCATACATGTTTTTTAGTGCTTCCTCCATATGTAAAATATAGCAACTCAACTAATATTTTTAAGAGATCACATTACATTAATTTGAAAATTATATAATCACCATATATTTTGACTAAACTTTCTTATCAAGATTTAAGTTTCTGCCAAAATTTAGGTTTTAAGTAACTACTACCGATAGCTAATAGTTCTCAATCACCAAATTTCACATCTTACATTACAGAAAACTTCGGGTCTTTAAAGATTAATGCAAAAAAAAATAAATTAATTAATTAAAATAATAACAGTTTGGAAAATAATGTAGTGAGAAAGAGAAAATAAAATGTTTGTTTCACAAGCTCATAAAATGTAGATTTTATAGACCTGTCATCTTTCTCTTTGGTATCAAACTACAAAAGCATATTAATCTTGACAAATACGAACTCATCACCCTCTATAATGAGACTCAATCTAACTTTATAGCTATAATGTTTATTGTTCTACTGTGCATGACGTTAGGTGTTAAGTAAACTGTATTCCTTTCCTTTCTTTATTCACAACAATGTTATGCATATCACTCGGCCCGTAAATTCTATTCCTAAGACACTTATCTTTAAGGTGGTCTGGAATCCAATTGATTTAATTTTTGATTTCCCCTCATCCACTTGGCACTCAGATGAATTTTAATAAGTGATTAAACTTCTCAAAGACTAGATTCCTCATCTATAAAATGAGACTTAAAATATAACCCATGTCCTGAAAATAAAAAAGAAAATAAACTATAAAATATTTTGTATATAATAAGGGCTCAAAAACGTTAGCTATTATTACTTTTCTTACTCAAATCCTAGCTAAACACCCTCATCAATTCTTTATAGATACCCCTAGCTGAATATATATTTTCTCTCTTTAGATCACCAAAGAAAATTACACCTCTTTAAGTTTCTTTTTACCTTCCATCAGAAGTACCTAGTTCATTGCTTATATTTATTTTACATAATTGATATTTAATTTTTTCTTTGATTCAAATGATGTAATCATCGATGAAATTCTCTGATGAATGAAAACTATTCAGAAGATATTAGATAACAACTACCATATTTATTTAAAACTACAGATTTTAGAATATGAGAGAGTGGGAAAATACAAGGACAGAGGATGGAATGTCTAAAGTAATGCAAATGTTACCTAATAATGATTATTGTTCAGGTTCTTTCTCCTTGCAATAAGAGAAAAAGTATTGATAAATCTAGAATGTCAATGCTATAGCCTTGAGATCAGGACTCTTAGCTGCCATGGTATAAAATTAGAGAGAGATTGCAATTGATAAGGCTTGCAGAATGACTCTAAATACCCTTGATATTTGCCTATCAAGGGTACCAAATAACACCAGGAGCTGGCACACAGCTACAATGTCTGTGAACAAATTAAAGCAATAACTAGAGAGCAAAAAACAGCTAGATTAAGCAAAGAGAATGGCCTGTGGACCAATGATTTTTAATTCCTTTTATTTTTTTCTCTTGAAACTGTAAATGATTTTTCATACCCAGTGCATTTGCAAGTTAATCTCAATTTTTACCATTAACATAATTAGTAGCAAAGAATGTATTTCTCACCATATTTTAAATTGTTTGAATTTTACATCACTTTTAAATGTATTAAATTTACTCTAATAATTTCAAGTCGATAATCACTCATTGAAAGAATAAATAAAAATGCTCTTCCTAAATGGTTATATATTTTGCATTCTTTTTTGGAACTTTGATTTAATCTCATCTCTCCAAAGATTTTGTATAATAAATATTTCATACATGTGCTTATATACATATTTAAAACAAAATATATTGTACATATTTAAATTAATTTACATATGCTATTAAAAAAAAATCCCTGTGCCAATAAGACTTTAAAGTCATAATCATTTATTCTGGCTTGAGACAGTATTTGATTTACTAGTGGTTCACCATTGGCCACAAAAACATTATATATTTCATCTTCTGAAAATATTTAATTATAAAAGTAAATATAGGAATTACACTTAATGAAGATGTATGGCAAGGTTATTAAGCTTGTCTAAGGAGGTCTTCAGGTATTTTACTTTTAACTTTATAACTCTCTCCTTGGTCCTGAGATATTCTCACAACATAGGGCATACATCTTATTGGGATGTAAGATGTGCTTGTTCTTGTGAAAATAACAGAAGCATAATTGTAGAGGAGGAGGTTGGAATATGAAATGTAATCATCAAGCAGGTTACACTAGGGAAAACTACATAGAAAAGTAAAAGATCTGGAAAAATATTTATTTAAAACAATTTGTGTGTGAGTTTTTGGAAAGCCTACCTGTGAAGCTAGAGATAAATGTGTCACGAAATGAAGATGGCTGTTTTATATAATCTGTGTGATTTTCATCAATTCCTTTGAGGAGAGTTAGCAAATTCACATTAGAGGAACATGTGGTTATAGAATGAGAATGCCAAGAACAGAAATGCTAATGTATTGATTTAGCCAGGTAAAGAAATAATTACTCTCCCTATCCTTATTCAAGAGGCCACGAGATTACACTAAGAAGGCCCTCCACTCTCCACTCTTTCCTGGATTCAGGGGAAGGTGGCATACCAATGAACATGGCTTCTGTGGATACTCTCTGTATAAATTAATTTCTAAGAATTTGCTGGGGAATGTTGGAAATCATAGTTAACTGAGACACTCCAGTGCCATTTAACAAAGTACTGCCTTTGGTTGGTATACTTATGTTTTTATACCAACCTATTATGTTTTAAAATTAAAAAAAAAATGCATACTCTAAGAATAATTATATACCACAAAGAATTACTTGCCACCTTGACTAAATCCATTAGTACATTTAATTCTAATAAAAAGATGGTTAAATTGGCTTGGTCCATTTATTTTATATATTTTGTGTTCCTGGATTGTGTAATTGATTAGAGAGTTTATACTATTGTTGTATACATCTTTGAAAACAGAGCAAGTGAGAACAAAATGAGCTTGTATAAATGCTAAATGTGCTTTGAATTAAGAATCTTTGGCTTGCTCAATAGCTTACTAAAAACATAGGGATATTGTCCTCTAGAATCAAACTTATTCATGTAAGCATTATTCATGGGGATTGCTATGGTCTTCTAAAACATTCTTCCTTATGCTTTATAGATAACCCATTTTAAAAACATGTTTTTCATACGTAGATAGCCAGGTCCTAGTTGGTAATACTGAATGAAAACCATTCTCTAGAAAATCAATTTTACTTACTCACAGTACCAATGCCAAAAACTCAAACAAACAAGCCTATTCAGTTGGTTGTCTCATAACTTAATTAACTCAAGGAAATTTCACTGAATGAACATAATCACTTCTGTAGCACACAAAAAAGTGAAACTGAATAGAAAGTCTACTTTTTTTTTTTTTACCAAGAATATATTCTTCAGACTGTTCTAGCAGTATCTTACATACAATCTTCCAATTCTTTTGAAATTATATTTATGTTAACTTTCTTTAAAAGAAAGCATAAAACACTTAGGATTTAAGCACAATGTAATTTACTTAAATTTTAAGAAAGATGACACTAGTTAGAAAAATATTACTTTTCCCTCATATGAATGAAACCCATCTATTGAATTCAAAACCAAATTATTAATCTCAATTTTAAGTTCTATTGTTTCATTTACAATTATTTTTTAGGAATGTTTGTCACTGGATACTCTTAGAATGTTTTATCATTAAAAATATTGAGTGAGTCAAAGAAACAAGAAGACATTTGAGATAGCAAAAATATTAAAATTTCATCATTAACATATATTTAACTCTAGGAGAATAAATTCAATGAAAAAGAAAAAAAAAACTATAAGAATAGGCTTTACCTTATCTGCTGTAAGATGCTTTTAGTGTCCTACTATGACATGTTTTCTGACCAACTTATAGGCTTAATGGGTTTAGTAACGAACACTATCTCTAACTTTTTTTTCTCAATCTGTTCCCAGTCTTTATTTATGGTTTTATTTCCTTTTATTCTGAATCAGCCTCTGTAAATACTGTAATTTTAATAAAGAAATTAGTATTTAAAAAGAAAAATGAAAAACAAAAATCATGTTAAGAGTAGAAAATTTACTTGGAGTGTTTGGATATGACCCACTAACCACTGATAGAGAGATGGACCTTATCTCATTGTGACTGGAAGAAAAAAGCAGGTAATTTCTGGTTGGTGGGCCTACAGTAGAAGCAATTCCAGCATGACTTAAATTTTGTGACATTAGAGCCAGAAATACTGGAAAGAAATAGACAGAATCAAATTCCATTACATTTAAAAAGCCATAAGAGCCAAAGCTCTACAAGAAAGGAAGCATAAAGAAATAATTCAGAGTAGAATTAGGCTCATTATATCAGTGGATCTTAATTAAACAGTGAACTTCTTTGGAGTATTTCCTACAACTTAATCAAGCCATAAAAGGTGAATAAGTTATATTTAAAAAATAGGTTAAAAGCTTAAATTACTCTCAGGAAACGAGTTTAAAAACAACTCATTGCTAAGGCACAGACTTTGAGAACTGCGTTGTAAGAATGGTTATCAATGGGGCTGTCCGATTTTTTCTTTTGTGACAAAATGCCTTATATATCTTTAACTCCATATTTCTGCAATGCTTATTATAATCATTAGTCAAATTTCAGTGCTCTGAGAGAAAATCCACAATATAATTAAAGAATAAGGATGATGAAATAAGTTACTCTTATTAGTAATATATTTGTATGTCAGTTTATAAATAACCAGTTTATTATTTGCTAGTGCAAATAAGAAATTCACAAATTAGAGACTAATATTGCCTATATGACTTAAAAATATTTAACTTACTAATTTACTTACACTTGTGATTTAATTTTAATAGTATAAGAGATGACATTTTAAACAATTTTGGAACTTTTAGACAATTTAAAGCACAACATGTTTTTAGTTTAATGTATTGAATTTGTCGGTCATTGAGAGGTGGTTAGTGAGATAACACAAAACGATTAAATAGACTTGTCACACTCACATAGATTACAAATGTAACCCAGGCCCAATTTTTATCTAATAGTTAAAGGGTATGCACAAGTAAAAACACAGATGAAGTTCTTCTTTGGGAAAAGTGTGGGAACATCAAGTCAGGGTACCATAAACCCACACTTGGATGTAATAAAAAAAAATCTTCTTTAGATATAATAGATGAGGTTTACTCTGAGTAACAAAAGTGACCATTGCTGATGGAAAGAGTCGTTTCCATATGGAACTATTCCATGTTATACCCCATTCATTCAATTTTTCATTGAGGTCCTATTCTGTCTCTCTCTCTCCTAAATAACCAACATCTCATCAGTAGAAAGATTTATGTATCCTTTGTCTCCAGAAGCTCAGGGAAACAAATTCCAATAAAGTATGTCTATCATTTAACTTTAGTTTTCTCAGTGGTAAGTTTCACTGGTGGTTTATGTATCTCCACACACAGAAACCTTTTCAAGCATAAAAAGAAAATGCCATGGTAATCCAGCCCATTAGGTTGGAGAAGAAGGAGGTTTCATTCCTGATCATTTGTTCCAAGGGTGAGGTATTCCTTGGACTCAGCATTGTAATAGTTTTATTGTAGAAAATGTCTTAATACATCTCTTTCCTCTCCAAAGTCAGAATGCTTTTCATAATCTTGATCTGTTAGAGGGATACAAGACCAATCGAACTGACTTTTTAACATTCTTTTTAATTTCTTTTCAAGAAATACCATTTTGGTATCTGATATCTGTCATAGAGGTTTAATGGAAGGTTGTAAATTTCCATTTAACACCCTGTTATAGTAGGTTTTTGAATTTGCTATTTTAATAAATATGACATTAATTTCAAAATTTAACAAGCTATTAATCTATCAGGGAAGGAACTCAGCCTCATAAAGCATCTTTATGAGGCCTGCCATGACTCCATAAGTGCCAAAAGTATACAACAAGATTTGAGGGATTAGTTTATTACCAGTGTCAGTAGTAGGATAAAAAAAGTGAGGTGACTAGGACAAAATGTGAAGTATTCACTTTCACTATAAACTTACATTCTTGGGAGTATTTTCTAGTTTAAGAATATGTGCCATAACCTCAAAGATAGCTAAATTAGACGTATTGTCCAAGACATATCTGTATTATCCCCCCATTCACTGAATAATGATGTTTACATATTGGGATTTTTTAAATCTCATTCATAAATCACCCTTCTTTCAACCACAGTATTTCAGCCCGATTATTTCTTGTCTAGACTATTAAATCATCTCTTAATTTATCTTCCTGTACCCAAATTATTCTTCTAAAATTAACTATCCTCCTGCCTACCTACCAAATTGATCTTTCTGAATTTCAAAAGTAGTTCTTCTGTGCCTGTGTTTAAATAACACCTTGTTGCTGAGTCAAGAAATGAAGTTTGCCTTAATTACTCCTGCTTACCTTTACCACCTTATGTCTCTCAGGCTATCCGAGGAGGTTCCCAAATGTCATACTGTTTTATTCATCTGTGTCTTTGTTCTCATACGAGACCTTTCCCAATTACTCAGTTCCTCTTGGAAGAGACCTGCCAATGTCTCAGAACCTAAATCCAGTTTCATTTACTCTCTGAAAAATTTCCCTCACCCTTCCTAAGCACAACTGGAACTCTTGTTTATTCCACAGCATGTATAGCTATCTGCCATAGCACGCTTTCTAAAACACAAAGGTTCTTGAGAGTCAGCATACATATATACACATGTTATTTCTCTTTATTTACAGTTCTAGCAGAAGTATTCAAAGAGTAGCAGTTTTTCTGTGCATGTATGTCAAATGGATAAATGTATAAAATATAATAAAAGCAACGAAAAGTAAATCCCTCCATTTATAAAAATTTCTAATCATTCTTCACTCTCCCAGAATTGCCTTGACTATAAAAACTTGATGCAAGTTCTGAAATTTTAAAGTTATGAGTAGATGGCATGCTGTATTAATGTAAATCGTTCTTCCCAAACGGTGACTAGATGTTCTCGATCCTCTCTTCAATTCTCAGGGGTCCTTTTAGTGTCCTGAAATAAATCTCTCTCTTGAGGCCCTGTGGCAGGCTGACCCTGCCTGGCCATTTCCTGCTGGAATGAGTTCATCCCTGATGCTTCCTCACTCATCTCAAGGACTCTCCAGCTCACATCTGTTGATTCATGGCTTGCCAACCAATTAATGTTCTTCCTTATCTCTGTAGCTGTATAGGGATGACAAGACTGTATAAAACTGCCTGTTATGTTACAATCGGGGCTCAGCCTTTAGACAGGAATCTGCCGAGTTGGTGCCAACATCAATAAGTGCTGCTTTCTGCTTATAGCCTCGGTGTCCCATTTCTCCATTCGGGAATCTTACAACAGCCCAGGAGATCTTCTCACTCTAAAGGACTGCCTTCTGGGGCCAATGGAAGTCCCACATCCAAAATCTTTTCTTCTCGTGACTCAGCTAAGTTGTAGGCTGTTTTCTTAAAGAGCTGCGACCCAGCTCCCAAGACAGGTTTGAAGATTTACCAGAATCGTTTTCTTTTTAATTCCTTCTCTTCCATGTCTACATGCACATATAGAGAGCATCAGTTCATTAAAACCATAACTTCTAAATTATATATGATTTCATAATTTCAGCTCACAGTGAAATTGACAGAGAATGTTGTTGGATTTTTATCTGTGGTGGCCTCTGCTATTCCAATTCAATCACTCTACAATTCAGTGCCATAAGCCTAAAACTATTAAAACTCAGGATACGTGACTAAAATTTACTGTTGAACCACTTACAGTCAAATTAACCTGAAACATTTAATATACATATATAAGTTTCTCCATTTCAAGATAATCATGATTAAGTGGTAGGCTGTTCTCAGAAATGACAATGATATTATTTTAAATTAAAAAAAATGACATTTTCTCAGTACAGTATTGCTCTTTTATTTATAATTAACATCTATAACAGATATACCTTGGAGAAATAAAATAGTTATCATCCGAATGATTAAGCATTAACATATGTTACACAGATACAGATAATCACACACACAGATTGAAAGGTAAAGCCCAGAGTCTGACGCATAAACTTGAATTTGCCTTGTTTTGGCAAACTTAAAATGTTAGCAGGGAAGCAGATAGAACAGCCTAATAAGGACATTTCAAAAAAAAATAAATAAAAGACATTGTGTTTGGCAAAGGTGTTCTGCTTGACAGAGATTGCTGGATTTAGTTTGTGATAAGGTGAAAGTCTAAACTGGAGGAAGCCAACTCCATGAAAGGCTATATTTAGTGAAAGAAACATGGGCTTGTTTCAAGTAGGAGAAAAACAAGGAGGATATTAAAGAGTAGCAAAGAATGGTTGAAGAAACAGTGTCAAATAATGGGATTAAGAAGACAGTAGAAGCATAAACTAAAAGTTGAAGGCAAATCGTAAAAAGGGATGTAGAGGTGAAGATTCAAAGAATAAAACTGTGCTAAGTCATAACTAATGTGAACCTCTCCCCCACACATATATACATATTAAATGATAAAATGTTCCCTTCCTTTCCTCTTTTCTACACAGAAATACATTTTAATAAATAAGTGTAAGGTTTCTATCAGTGGGGGTATGGCAGAAATTCAGAGAGAGTGAGCTTCCACTGGCATCTGGATACAACTGAGAGGGTTATATCTCCTTCTTTGCCAGCCACTTTGCATGCAAAACTTGAAGAATAGAGGTTGGAAAGATGCTTTCACTAAATCAAGAGAGCTTCGTGATACATGAAATGCAAAATAACATGAAATGAGAAGATTCCACTCAGATCATTCTTTCCTTTTTAAATTTGATGTTCTTTTTACAGCATCATCTACTTCTCAAGATAATTAAACCATGTTTAAAAATAAAAATGTCAAATTGCTTTTTCTGCTTATTTTCTTCCTTTTCTACATGCAAATTTATAGTATGAAATAATACTCCATTCCTCTTAGTTTTTAAAAAGCTTCCACACAAAAAGTGGACATATATTTTACTATAAAGAAGTTTTATTCAAAATATTTTATATATTTGTCTAATCTATACATGTTACAAAATAGAAAAAAATCTACCTTATTTTAATATAAACAAGGCAGTTAAAAAATATCAAGGAGAAGTAAATTTTAAAGATAAATAGGATATTCTTTTTTATTACATATGTATAGATTTTACTTTAGAAATATATACTCACCATTTTAAGTAAGTATCCACCCAAAAAAATAAAAGTGAGCTGTTAAAAATCTTTCTGTCTAAATCAAGAAGTTTGGGTTAAAGGTATAAGGTAAAGGTGTTTCCAAATCATAGGAGTTGTTTAGTTGAAAGCACTTCTCCCGAATGTGTTTTTCTAGACATGAAAATAATTTACATGAAAACAAATTGTGAATGAAAACCTATGTGCATGTCCCTAAGTGGTTGAAACATATCTAGTTTAATACAGACTGAAATTATGTGTAAAAAAAACCAACAGAATGTGATTTTTAAAATCCGATATATGTCAGTTAAAATACAATAGGAATGACATAGTATTTTTTAAAAATGAAGTTGGTACAGATAATGTTAGCTAAATTATTAAAAATAAGATAAGCCTGATTAATCTTCTACTTAAAATTTATATAAGTAGAAAATTATATTCAAGTTCCCACCAATTAAGATATGAATGTCATACTGAATAATCACCATATACCTTATATTAGTTTATTTTTTTTAAAACCTAAATTAAAAATTTTGGTCAATATAGTTGATGAATATATACAATACCATTTTAATAGAACTTTTTTTTTTTTATCTATTGACTAACGCTTAAAGAATTCTCCATCATATGTCAGAATTTGTATATTGTGTCACAACCAATGTGCAGTATAGAATTATCTTTAAATTAAAATAAGCATTCAGTCTATGGCCATGCTACCCTGATCAAGTCTGATCTTGTCTGATCTTGGAAGTTAAGCAGGATAAGGCATGGTTTGTACTTGGATGGGAGACCACCTAGGAAGACCAGGTGCTGTAGGTGTATAAAAAATAAAATAAAATACATAAGGTATTGTAAGTTGACAAGGTCCTTGCAATCTGTGAGGTCAACCAAGGTTTGTCTCACTTAAAAAAATAAATTAAAAAAAATAAAAAAATAAATAAAATAAACATTCTTCTAGAGTTTAAATTTTTCTAACTTAATGGGTACTAAAATGGCATTGTGTTAATATTAATTAGAGTAATAACAAAATTTTTATTGCAAAAATATTCTTATATCATTTTAGTGAGAAATTTATGAGTATGATGAAAGCAAATGTATATGCATATATTGAAAATATGAACAAATATGTAACCATATTAATTGCTATTTCTTTGTTGATATGTTTTTTAAAATTCTTTTTAAATTTTTTCTGTATATGATAGTCTAATGACTATGACATATTTGTTATCAGAGAAAAGTATAACTGTATAAATGTATTCTTTTTCTTATAAAAAATAAGAAAAAATAAGAGAGGAGAGGAGGGGAAAAGAGAGGAGGGAAGGAGAAAGGAAAAAGGAGAAGAGGATAAGGGAGGAGTTGTGTGATTATTTAACTGATTCTCCTATGTCCTTTCTTTGAGTTTTTGTGTAATTATTTTGAATGGTAGTAGATGCCCATCATTTTCTTTTTGTATTTTTTGATCTTTATGAATATATGATCAATAACAATACATAAACCCAGAGATGTCTAAAGTCATTTAAAAAAGACAGAATTTTGGCTCTTAAGTGTCATAATGCCATCTGGGTTCGAGGACACAATAAACCCAACAATTAGAACATTGTCATCATTGAGAGTAGTTCGTTGTTTTATATTATCTTTATCAACCCTTATGAGTCTTTCCTGGAGAGAATGATTTAAAATATCCTGCAGTTTGCTAGATCCAATGAATCAGAAAATCCAAGCCAGGGCCTAGAAATTCACATTTTTACAATCTCTCAGATATTTTGTTTTTATATTAAAGCTTGAGAATCTATGGTCTAGATTCCCTGATAGAGTTATACACAGAGTATTTAATAAAGGTGTACACATGGATGTACAGATAAGCATCTAGCTCAGGGATTCTACAGAATGCTAACCAAATGAAGTAACACTTGAAATGAGTTTTTAACAATTAATATGGACTAAGCACAAAGGAAAAGGTTTAAGTGTGTAAGAATTATAGACATAGTCTGAAAATATATAAAATATTTGGATAATGCAGTTAGTTTATTGTGACTAGGGGCATATTGGGAAGTGATGGGAGATGAGGTAAATCAAATCTTTAAGCTAAGTTCATGAAATGTTATGTCAAACTAAAGAGTACAAAATTAATACTAAATGCGAATTGTAGATGGTTTTAAAAGCAAAATGTCATAATGTAGTTTGTACTGTTTTCTTAGTTTATCTAATCTATTTGCCTCCTCTGTCCATCCACTCCTCCATTCACTCAGCTTTCCATTAACGTTAACTCCTCCCCTTATCAATCTGTGATTAACCTCACTCCAACACGCATATACTGAAGAACAATATGAGGTAAAGTTTGCAGTTGAGAACAAAAAGTACTGACATCTTTGAAGAATAAATTATGGATTTACTATTTTAGAAGAAAAGGAATTGACTTTTTTTGTGGGTTGTTCTATCAAAGAAACAAAACCACTGGGTATGTATTGAGGCAAACATTGTCTCTACTGTTGTAAAAGTATTCTCCATTAATAAAAATAAAAGATGTTAGTTAATAGCTGATTCCAAATATAGTAGAGGAGAGGGAAAACCATTTCTCTGATTTTCCTTTGATTAATCTTCAATGAGTATTAGCTTCTAATAAGTGTCTGATAGTGCCTTCTTTCTGTGCTATTCCTCCCTCTTGCTTTCTCTCAGTTTGTTATCCCTTTTCAAGAGGAGGAAAGAAGCAAGCTTTTACCTTAGGTCATTTTAAGATAGCCTTTAATGAATGATTGAAGAGTTCCAAGAACATTTGTAACACCACCGCAATCAGATAACGCAAGATTTATATATTACTCTGTGAAACAGTCAAAATGATGTATTACATGGATACTGTAATTGAGGGGCATAAATATAGAGTTCTGGGAATGGGTTTAATTTGATCACATAATTTTAAATGACGCACAATAATAATGTATTATGTTCAAATATAATTTGAATTATAAAAATTCCCATAGAAATGCCATATTAAGTGATCATGATTAAAATTACCTTAATAAACATCAAGTAAATTATTGTCAGGCCAATTTTTTTAAAGCATTCATAATTTATAAGTATTGCATAGAATATGTTGATAATTAATATATATTTTTTACTTTATTAAAACATTGAGTTTATTTTTGTCTCCCCATGCATATTTTTGTCTCCCCACCATTTCCATTTGTCTGATCACCACTGTTACTATGTCTTATCATAATATTCCATACATACTTAAAACCAAGCAAAGCGTAGGGTTCTATCTTTAAAAACTAAATAGGCATTTTGGACAACACATTCTTGGCAATGGAACCTGGACAATATTTATCAGACACAGTAGGGAAAGTTCTCACTCTGCATTATAAAAAGGACAGCCAGATATCAACTGTCACAGAAATGAAATAAGATGAAAATTTTTAACAAACTGTAATCTATTTTCTTAAAGAGACCTTTTTCCACTGCTTGAGATCTTGAAAATCCTCATGATCAGAAGCCTCATCGAGAAGCAATTCTTCACATAATTGATGAACTTGGCTTCCACTTTGGAAAGAAAACCACCTTTTTTTCTATATATGTTTGCATTTTTGCTTTATTTTTCAATATCTTCTACAGAAGTAGGTCCGTTCAGTGTTTTAGAGTTTTTTCCTGTTTTTTTTCCTGTTTTTTGAATCCTGTTTTTTGAATCAAGACCTTTTAATCTTAGTGTTGATTTTGAGTCTTTTCAATTCAGATTTGATTTTTGT
>NW_011888808.1:6971483-6973062 GCF_000151845.1 Pteropus vampyrus | reverse complement strand
TTTGGACAACACATTCTTGGCAATGGAACCTGGACAATATTTATCAGACACAGTAGGGAAAGTTCTCACTCTGCATTATAAAAAGGACAGCCAGACAACAACTGTCACAGAAATGAAATAAGATGAAAATTTTTAAGAAACTGTAATCTATTTTCTTAAAGAGACCTTTTTCCACTGCTTGAGATCTTGAAAATCCTCGTGATCAGAAGCCTCATCGAGAAGCAATTCTTCACATAATTGATGAACTTGGCTTCCACTTTGGAAAGAAAACCACCTTTTTTTCTATATCTGTTTGCATTTTTGCTTTATTTTTCAATATCTTCTACAGAACTAGGTCCTTTCAGTGTTTTAGAGTTTTTTCCTGTTTTTTTTTCCTGTTTTTTGAATCCTGTTTTTTGAATCAAGACCTTTTAATCTTAGTGTTGATTTTGAGTCTTTTCAATTCAGATTTGATTTTTGTGCATTTTTGGCTGTATATCATACAGATTTTTTTAATTGGAGCTTTTTCTTCAGCTTTCCCATCATCAAAATCATCATTATTATTATCTTTATCTTCATCTTGATCATCTTCATCAGCAGCGAGTTTTACTATTTTCTATGGAAACTTATTACCAATTACACGGGTAGAACGCTTTCCAGAAACACTAAGGAGTTTCACATCCTCTTCATCTTCTGACTGCATCTTCCTCCCCAGCTACTAAGTGCTATTCACTAATACACACAGACCGCGAACCACACTGTGACCGTAAGACCACTGGCGGTGTTATTTCAAAGCCCCCAAAGGAAACTGCTGACTGTACATTTTCAAAGCTGCCAGTGTTACTTTAATTGGACTGCCTTTGTAATTCATTGACTGTGCTTCAACAATGTGCACTTCATCCTTTGCACCAGACCCTAAACTGACTGCTCCTAAAGATAATTCATACTCGTTTTCATCATTATCATCTTAACGTGATAATCTTTGTCAGCCTTTACTTCACAGCCAAAAAGATAGTTCTAGGGCCTCAGGGGTCTCATGTCCATGTCCAACAAATCTTCCTTGGGGGCTGGGCACACTTAGGTGGGAAAGAAGCCCAATGGAGATAAACCACTACTGTCCTGCAAAATAGCTGCTCATAACGTAATCACACCAGGGCATTAATAAATATTTTTAAATAACAGTTTCTTGATGTCGTAGATATGGTTTGCACAGATCACAATAATTCCTCTTTCCTTTTGCAATATAATTTTATAGGATCTTCTACTAAGAAACTGGAGTGTAATTTCTCACTCCTTGAATGCGGGCTGGCTTTGGGACTTGTTTTGCCCAGTGTAACATTACAAAATTGACTTTAGATTTCTGGGCCTTGAATATTTGCTCTCACTCTCAAGTTGAGTTTCCCTGACATCAAAATGAAGATCTTTACTCTCACATACAGCAAGCTGAAATGTCTGACAAAGTAAATTTCAATTGCCAGAAGAGCGAGTATAGCTATGTTTGACCACCCAGCCACAGTTGAGTCACCCAGGAGAGACAAAGAGAAGTGCTCAAATGAGCCCAGTCTAATTGCTGAAAATCATGAACAAATGAAAGAATTGT
>NW_011888808.1:6962419-6970853 GCF_000151845.1 Pteropus vampyrus | reverse complement strand
TTAAGTCATATTTTTACTTTGTGTGGCTTTATATAGCGATGTCTTCTACTCGGTCAATAAATATGATGAAATAATAGAAACATACATATCATTCTCTGCCTCTGGTTCCTGGAAAAAGACCTTAAAACACTTGGAATTTTTAAGCGATAAGCAGTGGGAGCATTTTTTGTTCTAATATTTGGTCTTTCATCCAAGTTCCTGTCAGAGTTCCCAAATCCCTAGGGATTTTCTGAGTGATAGAAGTGCCTTTGTCCTAAGGAGACAACTTTTGGGGGGCTTCCAAATAGTTTCAGAATGGGGGCTGGTCACCAGAAACATCAAGCCATGATTAGAAGCATAAACTTTCAGTCCTACCTCCCCATCCTCCAGAAGGGGAGAGGGATTGGAGATTAAATTCATGATTGATCATACCTAAGTAACGAAGCCTCCATAAAAGTTTCCAAAGTACAGGTTCAGGAAGCTTCTGGACTAACGAACACATCCACTGGGTAAGTGGCACACCCCAACTCCAAAGGGACAGAGTTCCTGTGCTCAGGAGTTTTCTAGACCTCATACTATGTATCTCTTCATCTGTATTCTTTATCAGTTTTTTTTTTATTATTATATAATAAATTGGTAAACGTAGGTAACTGTTTCCCTGAATTCTGTGAGCTATTCTAGCAAGTGATCCAATCCAAGGAGGGGGTCATGAGAACTTCCGATTTGTAGCCAAAATGAACAAAAGTTGTGAGCAACCAAGGGACATACTACTTGCGACTGGCACCTGATAGTGGGGGATAGTCTTGTGGGACTGGACCCTTAACCTGTGTGATCTGATGCTATCCTGAGGTGAACAGTGTCAGAATTAAGTTAAATTGTAGGACACTCAGCTAGTCTCCAGAGAAATGTCTGGTGTGGGAGAAACACTGCAGATATTTGGTGTCAGATATTTGGTGTGAGTATGGTAGTGGTATAGGAATAAAGGAGAAACCCAGAAGGAGATTTTTTTTTTTCTTTTTCAAATGTATATTGAATTTTTACTATGTAGGTACTTGACTAGATCCAGCGACTCAATTGTGAACAAAATAAAAATACTGGCAGAGCCTTGTTAGGATTATATTTAAATGCTAAGAAAGCATTGATTAGTCATCAGATAAAAATACTGTCATAACAATTATTACAAATTTTAATGATATACTTTTTGCATTTAGAGATATAATTTAGACTGGCGCATCAAGGAAAGCTTCTATGAAAGAGTAACATGGATGTTAGTCATGAAAAATTAGCAGATGTTAAGAATGAGATCATGGAGAATATTTCAGGCACAGAAAAACAGAAGTTTTGTGTGCCACAAGTGGAAAAAGTTTGGTACTTTCAAGAAACTGAAAATCATGGACTAAGGGACCTGATGAAGAGAGAGGGGTGAGGTGTGAAAGAGAGGGCTGAAGCAGTACGCAGAGACCAGATACTGAAGGACCTTGAAGGGCAGACATTGTATTATCTGAGTAAAAAATACGGATTTTTCTATTATTGACAATCTCTGATGAGTTTTAAACAGTGCATTGAATAATCATGATTGTGTACAACTGTTTGTCTTAAAATTATCCTGCTGAGAGAATGATCTTTGGTTAAATTATTAGAAGTGGAGTTGCACATAGGAGCTCCATCTGTATTTCTCGATATTCTCATGTGTGCCCATTTCAATATCACATACATATAAATAAATAATATGATAACAAACATATAAAAATGGAAATATAACTCCTTTCAATTTTAATTTTGTATTACAAGTTATGAGATGAACAAAATAATATGAGACAAATGGTAATACAAAATATAATTTCATAAGTTTATTGGCCACTTGAATTTAGTTTTCTGATTTTGCTTATTTATATTTATGTTAGAGACTAGATGCTTATTTACTAAAACAGTCTTCCTCCTTCAGGGCACAGAGATAGAGTTTATTTCTTGTCTGAGGTTAGGTGTGGTCATGTGATTAAATTCTGGCTAATGGAGTATGAGCAGACCCATGGCTCTTAAAGCAATCCCACGCAGAGATTTTTGTTGTTGTCCTCACATCCACTGGCTAATAGAGAAGAATCTGAGCATCCAGAAGAAGTCAAAGCCAAAAATTAAAATCAGTCGGGTTAATAAGCCACTGAAGTAAATTACTCCTGTGAGTGGGAGAAGGGGATGAGTACAAGGGATAGCACAAGGTTCTTTTGAGAGATGGAACTGTTCTATATCCTAATTATGATGGTTGTTACATGAATCTACCTGTGATTTAAAATTTGTAGAATTTTACATGAAAAGTCAACTTTGATTTATGATAATTGAAAAAAATAAAACGTAATAATAAAAATAAACACAGTATTTCAGATCAGGCATTTAGATCACCTCGTTAAAATGTTATTTTTGGAGCTGGAGTTATATAGTCATCATTCCTCTGAATTCAAAGGCTTTTCTGAAGAAAGTTTTAATTAGACCTACAGCTTACATTAATCTTTTGTGAAGTTTCACCCACAAGTTCAATAATCTTGAAACTCTTCTTGATAACACAAAAGGTTGGGAGATTTAAAGAGCAAAGGAGATGAGGATGAGGGTCTTGAGTAGAAGTTTAGATTCTGTTACAGCAATCAATTGTTTCAAATTCCTTATTATACTAACATTATCTATTCCAATCGGTTAAAAAATAGCTACTGTGTTATTTGTAGATTCTTGGTCATTTTAGTAATCTACGGTCACAAATCAGGAGTGATTCTTTTTGATTTGTTTTGTTTTATCATCTACCTCTCATTTTACTTTTTAAACAGAAATATCTTGTTTGTTTAAAATGCTTTCTAGTTTCCCTAAGGATTGGCAATGCATGTGGTCTTGTTCCTTGACCATTTGTCTCATATTATTTTGTTCATCTCTAATTATTTTAATTTTCAAATATGCTATCTTATTAACTCCAAACTTATTTGTCTCATCATCTATGTTTCATAGCTGGTAATACAAAATATTTATAGTGTACCTACCATCCACCAGGTTGTTCTCACAACAAAGGTAGAGACATATTATTTTTACATTTTACATGTGAAGAAACTGAACAAACAAAATATTTAGAACTCACAGATTATTAGACAAAATACAAAATATATTTGGGTTATAGCAAGTCTTTTCACTCCACTGTTCACTGATACATAACTAGAATGCTACTATTCTATATTTCTTACAAGACTTGGACAAGTAGATTTTTACCAGAGAACTATAAAAGAAATAATGCAAAGCATTCATTTAAGAAAAATAAGTTTTAAAAGTAATGTAAGCATTAAATAACTTTTGTTCAAATTTTTCAGTATTTCTCTACTATTGATCTGAGGTTCAAAATATGTTCATTTAAGTGACAGTCAAACCATTCCATGAAAAAATTGTAAGCGATGTAACATTGGTGAAATCAGGACAAGCAAGTGCATTTCTTGAGCAGTTTAAACAGCTTCCTAAAATCCTCTAAGCAGTTCAAACCTAAAAATAACTTAAATTATTCAGATCTTTAATAATGTGCAAATACGATGCCATCCTTTCTAAGCTCTAGGTATGTGATAATTCCTATCGTTTTTCATTAAAGGCTGCTGGATTTTGAACAGTTAGAATTCTAATCTCATTTCCACAAAGGCCTGAGAAGGCATTAATATCCATCTCGAAGGAGATCACACATTTCATCTGCTTAGAGAAAAGACAGCGCTCCAGGACTCTTTGATAGAAGGAAAGGAGGGAGACACAACTATTATGCTATGAAGAAGATTTTGTCTCGTCAAGATGCTTGGGCATCTACACTAAGAGATATCAAAACAAAAGTTTCTACAATCAACCTACTACATTAAAAAAAAATCTAAGCTGTTTTTGCAGTGTCGCCTTAAAAGGGTTGACATTTTCAAAACTATTCTATATTATAACATAAAAACAACTACATGCATAGTATATTTAATAGTATTTGACAGCTTAGATAAGAGTGAGAAATATGTTTAATGTATAGGAGATCAAAGGATTTGAGAAATATATCATCATATGAAGATATGACATATAATATAAATAAGAAAAATAAATAATGTTTCTGTATCAGACGTAAATTTACTTTAAAATAACGGATTCTTAAGACATACCAATTATATAACTAAGGTATGCTTTTGATGGTAAGGTAAAACTCAGGAAATACTGAACTATAGAAACCATAGGAAAAATCATCCTATTATCAAGACTACCAAGAATGTACATTTTTTAATTTTGAAATTTAATCCCACTAATCTTTAGGCAGTGTGTGAGTAATGTACTTATATTTGTGAAAAGCTCTTTATGGTTACTTTCCTGAGGTTGAGATTCACAGTCCTTATGTTAGAAGCAACTTCCCTTACTCTTTGCCAACTTTTAAAATTATGATTCCATTTTTCTCAAGAAGTCTTCTTTCCCTAACTAGACGAAAGGTAATGTGAGGCCACCATAAACTCAGTACAACACAGAAAAACGCAGTCAGTTCGGCTTGCCTGCAATTTTAGTGTGTTCCACTTTCAAATCATGGAAACCTGAGTATGCAGGAATTTTCCGTTTCAGTTAACTTCTGTCAGTCTACATGATGCAGTCTTGTTTGGTTGACATCTATTGCTGTCTTATTATTACATACATATCAGTATTGGGCATATAACCTATAAGATGAGACAGTGGTTTCTCCTGGCTTCTCCAAATATCATATCACCAACACTGTGTTTTTTGAATTATTCTGACTACATGAGGAGACTGGTATTCTAACTGTCTCATACTCTAATTGCGTATATAAGTTTTGCAAATGTTTCAGCACTTTTACATGGAGAGTTCAATTCATATTCACTGTAAATAAGAATAAACTAGCATGTTTGTTACAATGCAGATTTCCAAGCATCAAAATAAAAGGATAAAAGGCTGATTCCAAAAATCATCCAAGAAATACTTTCTAGACAGTAACATGCTAATTTGTGACCAGATAGGAGTTGTGGACTGTAATTCAGAATCTTTGACATAAATCACCTAGACAAGTTTATCAAAGCAATTTCAATTTTAAAATCTCCCTAAATGTTTGGCTATTACAACCCCCTTCCACTTACTACCAGGACCACATTAACACACCAAAGAAACTGCTCTTCCCTTTCTCTGTGAGAACCACTGTTTCATTTGTTGCATAAGCTTCAATTCACCTCTAATATTCTCTGGTGGTTTTCTTGTCACAATTTGTTTTGCTTTGAACAAAAACAATGAGCATAGACATTACAAAGATGTTACTACTGCAGATCAGTTAAGATTCAGGGAGATTTGGTGGGCAGGATCGGGTTTCGGGTTTAAACCACTCACAGATTCTGTGACCTCGGACAAATTACTTAACCTCTTTGAAACTCAGTTTCTTGTACGTGAAAGCTGAATAATGGTATCTAGCATTCAAGTTTATTGCATTGATTTCACAAGATAAAATACAGGAAGTTGTATTGCAATGCCTGCTATATAATATGTCCTCTAAAGAAGCAGCTATTTCTATGCTTATTATTATTATTGTATTTTGAAAAAGTATATTGTTATTCATCAAACTGTAGAACAAACAAACATATTACCACAATTATCTTCACTTCTCTAAAGATGATTATCGTGTTAAATCCTTGAGTCTTCTGTCATCTATCTAAAAAACACTTATTTTCAGAGCTGCCATCATTACCTATTAAAGTTTGTTCATTCATGGACTCACCTGGGCCTGGGTCTTATTTAACCTATCAGAAAGCTTCCTTTTATCCTTGTTTTTATCCTTGCTCTTCAGATTAAGTATTTGACATTTTAATATAATTATATCATTTACATATTAATTTGGAGCTTAGGGCTCAACTGCTTTCAGTGCTGAGGTCCTGCTTTGCCTGCTGTCCACCTAGGATTCGGAGACCAGGACCTTGACCCCTTCCTGAGGTATGACTGATCCGTCCTCTCCACTGCCACTCTCTACTGAGGGTGTGTAACGGGACATTTTTTCCACCTACCATATACTATATCTCCTCTGATATCTGCCATGTTTTGCAGATCTGTTTGTACCAAAGCAGTGAGGTCTCCCTTGTGGACTCCTGTGAGGGTCAATTTTGAGAGATCTGTGCGATAAAACCTATCAACGATTTTTGGCCTTAGTGTATATCTCAATCAGAAGCACAGCGGTCCCTCAAACTATAACAGCTTGAGGTTAAAGATTCTTCATTCTCAGATTCACAGGAAACATCAAATTTAAACTACTGGTTGATAATCCCCGGGCTACACTGATCTAAAATTTCTTCATAATATGTATTGTTCATCCTGGCTATACTTTTTTTTTGGGGGGGGGGATTGGGAGTTCAGCTGCGGTGACCAGACAAGAAAGAAGGGTAATTTTCATTAAATTAAAAGATAAGTTGAAATGCATGGTGGGTCTAGTACAAGCAGACTTGGCTGAGCAAACATGTTGACAGTATTGCCTATGGTACACCAAAAACAGCCAGTTATGGAAAGTTTGTGTCCCGCCCCTCATAGAAATATATCTGTAGAAACCCTAACCTGCAATGTGATGGTTTCTGGAGGTGGGGCCTTTGGGAGATAATTAGGTTTAGATGAGGTATTAAGGGTGGCACCCTCAGGATGGGATTAATATCCTTATAAGAAGAGAGACCAGAGTTCTCTCTCTCTACCATGTGAAGACACAGCAGGTAGATGGACACATGAAAAACCAGGAAGTGGGTTCTCACCAGACACTGAATCTGCTACCACCTTGAACTTGGACTTCCAGCCACCAGAACTAAGAGAAATAAATGCTTGTTGTTTGAGCCACCCAGAATAGAGTATATCGTCATGGCAGTCCAAGCTAAGACACAGCCCAAGCAATCTCCTGTTTCTCATTCAAATATTTCATGATTATTCATACTACTGAGCTCTTTAGTATTTCCTTGCCTAATACACTTTTTTCTGATTCTTTTCTCTTTCTAAATTTCTTCCTAATTTAATATTCACATAGAAAAATATATCCCTTTAGGGAGTAGATGTGCAGGTTGGCGGACTCAACCACCGTCATCTCTACTTTTTTACTGCAATAACCTCCTAACTGCTATTTCTGCTTTGCCTTCACCACACTCATTCTACTCTCAATTTAGTCCCAATTATCCTTCTAAAATATCACAGATCATATCATGCTTTTGCTAAAAGTCCCCCAGTGTCTTTTAAGAAAAAAAGATCAACTTCTTTAAGTGGCGTATGTATCCCCTTCGTTGCTCTCTGCAACATTTCTGATCTCATTTCCTACTACGTTCCCTTGCTCTCTTCTCCATCCATACTGGACCCCTTGTTTTTTGTGGATTGCTAGGTATACTTCCAACTCAGGACCTTTGCACTTGCTGCCCCTGCTGCCTGGAATGTCCTTCATCCAATTATCTATAAATTTTGCTCCCACACTTCTCCAGTTCTTTGTCCAAATATTATCCTTTCGTAAAGCTTCCCCTAAAGTCTCTATTTACGTTACTATCTCCGAACGCTCCTTTCCAATTTACCTGCTTTAAATTATTCATAACAGTATATCACACATTTAACTTACCTAAATGCATATTGTCTGACTCACCCCAAAATATAAAACCACAAGGGAAGGGATTTGTCTGTATTGCTAGCTGCTGTATTCCCAGAAACAACAACAGATAATTAAAATTAGCATTAAGGGAAAATTACAGTTTCAATTAGTGATCATTTGTAGATCCAAAAACAGTTTATTCAGTTGTCTTCCCTACCTGACCAATTTATGGATCAACGAAGAATGTTTTTAGCTAAAATTGCCTTAAAGCATACAAACTTGACAAGAAAGCTAGTGATATTAGAGTTGAATCTGTGATATGGGGTTGACAATACAAACTCTTTCCATCCTTCTATTCTGCTATCCTCTGTGTATGAAAATGTCTACTTTTATGGTTCCAAGATGGCCACATAAGACTTTTCCTCCTTATATTCCATTTTCTTTCTAGAATGTAAACATTTCCTTTGTGAAAAATGGGGCACAGCTAACTCCTAGACCAAACATTACACAAAGGAGTAAGATCATCATGATTGGATTAGATAAATCATAAGTTGTTCTGTGGAGCTTGATGCACTGGCCCCAGAACAAAAGTGAGGCTCCATGTGGGAGAGAATGAATGACAGTTGCAGTGTATAACAAAACTTGTAAAGATTAGAGCTCACTGATTGACTGGTATATAACCCAACCTGTGCATAAAGATAGACAATTGTATTTGTTAAAGATTTGACCAGGACCTGCTTGCTAATTGTATCATTCAATAGTCCATTGATTAGTGAGTCTGGAAAGGAAGAGATCTAACAAAGATATTGGTATCATATAGTGACTAAAATTGAAAGAGGAGATCTTGATAACCACCAAGTCAACATTGCTATTAGTTTTATAGTGTTT
>NW_011888808.1:6959171-6962369 GCF_000151845.1 Pteropus vampyrus | reverse complement strand
TTTTCCTCCTTATATTCCATTTTCTTTCTAGAATGTAAACATTTCCTTTGTGAAAAATGGGGCACAGCTAACTCCTAGACCAAACATTACACAAAGGAGTAAGATCATCATGATTAGATTAGATAAATCATAAGTTGTTCTGTGGAGCTTGATGCACTGGCCCCAGAAAAGTGAGGTTCCATTTGGGAGAGAATGAATGACAGTTGCAGTGTATAACAAAACTTGTAAAGATTAGAGCTCACTGATTGACTGGTATATAACCCAACCTGTGCATAAAGATAGACAATTGTATTTGTTAAAGATTTGACCAGGACCTGCTTGCTAATTGTATCATTCAATAGTCCATTGATTAGTGAGTCTGGAAAGGAAGAGATCTAACAAAGATATTGGTATCATATAGTGACTAAAATTGAAAGAGGAGATCTTGATAACCACCAAGTCAACATTGCTATTAGTTTTATAGTGTTTATTCCATGCTATTTATTGACAATATAGGACAGTGACGATCGGTTTGGGTTTTTGGTTTAAAGTTGGATAGGCATATAACAACCTTAACTCTGCTACCTTGGAGCTGTGTGAGATTGGGCAAATTACTTAACTTCTCTGACTTCCTATATAAACTAAGAGTCTAAATCAGACTCACCTTTAAATGTAATGAGAAAGTTAAAGACAATGAGTCAATATATCTTTTTAAATATAGAGAAGCCAAATATAAATATATAAGCAGCTGGAACAATTGTTAAAGCTCTTCAATTAAAACAATTCAATCAGCGGTCAAGTTCCGAAATCTCTATTCTCATATTTTTTTTTCTGAGAACCAACTCTATGAGCAGTGATATATTTTATTATAATCAAAACATTACCATATATTAGAAAAACTGTAGGAGCTAAAGGTCTTTATCAATGATACAGTTGTATTTTAAAAAGTGGTGGTTTTGATTATTTTATTTACTGTGCACGTGTGTGTGGGAATAGAATAGTAGAGAAGAAACACAATTGACTTTAGAATCAGAATTCTGAGTTCCAGTCACCTTTTTCTGGTTCCTAGCTATATATCATATATGTGTCATATATACATATATACATATACATATACATATACATATATATATGATAATTCAAAATTTCTGCACTTGTTTCAATTTCACCATTTTTAAAATGGGGAAAAAGATTCTATAACTCCATCTCTCTCTCTCTACCTCTCTCTCTCTCTCTCTCTCTCTCACACACACACACACACACACACACACACACCCCATACACATCTATCTGCTTATATATAATAAAGTATCCCAGCATTCTGTAGGAGTCAAATAAATTGTAGTTTTTCTATTATTATATATAGCTGTGTTAACAAGAAAACCCACTGAGGAATTAAATAATAATGACAAAAATAATCATAATGATAACAATTAAAATATTTTGTGGGCAGGGATGATAGTATCTTAATTGGAAGTAAAATATATTTTGAAGGAATTGTCCTCTGAGATTATTTTCACAATTAATTTTTAATTTAATGAAAAGACTTGTTTTATTTCATCTAACAAATTTGGATGGGCCAAAAATTTATACTAATTCTTCCTTTTTTTTTCCTTATCACATCGTCTGACAGACAGTAAGTATTCCAATATATTAGCTATTTTATTTTTTTTCCCTAGCATTTCAGAGTTCTGTCCATTTCTTTTCTCAGTGGCAAGGCTTTTTTATTAGAACATTTTATTGGTCATTGAGAGGAGGCCATCCTATTATTTAGTGTGAGGTCACATGGGATGGTTAGTTCCCTCACATCCTTGTTGTATTCTCACATTCCTTTGATGCCACTGAAACCCCAGTGTTGTTTATTTAAAGTTTCATTTGTTTTAGAATGTTTAGGAGAGTTTTATAAAATATAAAAACTTGACATCTTTACCTGAATAAAATTCAATAGTAAAGTAATTTGAATAGCTATTGAATAGACTGGTTGATCTAATGACTGAGTCTATGTGTCCGTTAAAATTGTTTAGATCTTCCCAATACGTTGCACGCAACTCACTGTTTATTTTATTTTCAAATTCCATATTAAATTTTAATTAATAGCTTTTTTCATGTGCTTTTATATCATTACTTGATAAACTGTTCATGTTATGCTGTTATATTTCAGACAGATGCTAAATCAAATTAGTTAATGATTAAAATGGGTTTAAATTGATTGTCTTCTATTTTTTTCTGGTTTTGAACTCATGGGGATTTAAGATTTTTGACTAGAGTTATAATTAGTGTGACCATTTGCTTCAAAAGTATTTACGTTAAACAAATATTAATCGAGTACCCTCAATAACCCACACACTCTTCTTGGGTGATGAGTGC
Source organism: Pteropus vampyrus (assembly GCF_000151845.1). Lineage (NCBI taxonomy): Eukaryota > Metazoa > Chordata > Mammalia > Chiroptera > Pteropodidae > Pteropus > Pteropus vampyrus. The sequence goes on along the minus strand of NW_011888808.1, from coordinate 6,960,023 downwards.
AAAGTAGGAAAAACATAAGGTAGCCTAAACAAGGATAGCATAGCAAACAAAGTTATTAAAGTCAGAAAAAGTTATGGCCTGAGGATGAATATGAGCTTTCTGGGTGAGGAGCAGAGATAAGAGAATTCCATTTGGAAAAGACTAAGGGAAGAAAAGACTTCCTCAATTTTATAAATTACAAAATAAAATAATAATAAAATAAAATGTAATAAAATAGAATAAATAAACATAACTGAAAACTAGTGAGATAAGGGAAAAATGCAGGGAGGCAAGATTGCAAATATAGGCATAGGAAAAGATGTCTTTGTTGAACATGTTAAGATTTTTGAGTGTTTATATTCAGTGCATTTTAAAAGTTAATGAGTAAGGAATGGGAAAATATGTTATCTGTCTGTGCTAAATTTTAATCAGAGCATTATATGGTAATACTTCAAAAAATAAAAAAAAAAAAGTATTAGGAAAGGTATGGCAGAGGAAACTTGTGTGAGGGCAAATATACAATTAAAATAAGAGGCTTAATTCTCCCTGTTGAAAATAAGGAAAGAGACTTCACTTTCCTCTCCTTTTTCTTAAATCATTTACTTTAGAAAGCTTATAGTTATAAAATCTTTATCTCTTTGAAATGTATATAAACTTTTTTTTTTTTTAAGCCAAATAAGCCTCTTAACAACCTTTTATTACCCAAGAATATTCTCGTCAAGGAACCAGGAACAATCATTTTGAAATGCAATCATCAGGGAAGCCAGAGCCCCTACCTCCCATTTTAGGGTGGGAGGGCAGAAATCCAACTTGGGCAGATGCCTTGCTCCAAGTTGCTAAACTACATCTTCTCATGAAGTATAAGTTTATTTT
>NW_011888808.1:6939342-6958406 GCF_000151845.1 Pteropus vampyrus | reverse complement strand
CATCTCTGGTAACCACAGGTCTGTTCTCTATATCTATTAGTTCGTTTTTGTTTTGTTTTGTTTTTTCCTGTTTGTTTGTTTTTAGATTCCACAGATAAGTTAAAATAAGAAATAACAAGTGCTGGCGAGGATAGGGAGAAAGGGGAACACATGTGCGCTGCTGGTGGGAACGTAAATTGGTATAGCCACTATGGAAAATAGTATGGCGGGTCTTCAAAAAATGAAAAGTAAAACTACTGAAGGATCCAGCAATTCTATTTTTGGGTTTTTATGAGAAGGAAACAAAAACACTAATTCAAAAAGATAATACTCACTCTCATGTTCATTGGAGCATTCTTTACAGTAGCCAAACATGAAAGCAACCTATGTGTCCATCTAGACAAATGGATAAAGAAAATGTTGCATAAAAATACAATGGACTATGACCATAAAAAAGAAGAAAATCTTGCCATTTGTAACAATGTGGATGGATCTTGAGTGCATTATGCTAATTGAAATAAGTCAGATAAAGACAAATAGTATCTCACTGTAATTTTAACTTTCATTTCATAAATTGTAAGATGCTGACTTCCTTTTCATATTCTTAATAACTATAAAAAATGTCAGCTCAAGTCTTAAATCCATTTTTCCATTCGATTGTCTTTATATTATTGATTTTTAATTCTCTATATATTCTGAAAAAATTCCCATGTTGTGTATATTGAGAATATTTTCTATCTACATTTTACCTTATCAAGTTCTTAGTGGTACTTTTACACAAACAGATTTTAATTTAATTAAGTCTAATTAGTTAGTTTTATCTAAGAAATATTTGCTTAGCCCAAGACTGTGAAGGTTTTCTCCTATATTTATTAAAGCTAAATGTTTAAGCTTTTATATTTAAGTTTTTAATTCATTTTTGGTTTATTTTTGAGTATGATGTGAGACAGAAGTCAAGCTTCACTATTTTTCCTTATTTTTTATCCATTTGTTCCAGCACCGCTTGTTAAAAAAGCTTTCCTTTTCAGAGTCTTCTTGGCGCTTTTGTTGAAAATAAAATAATTGATTCCTGTAATTCTCTTTCAATTGATTTATTAATTAGCTATAGATATTTCTGAAGATGCCCTCTAACAAATGGAAGATGTTCTTTCTGTTTATAATAGTGTATTTTTTTTTCCTAATCATGCACGGATGTTGAATTACCTAAAATGTTTTTCTTTAATTTATTGAAATGGTCATGTAATTTTTTTAAACTTTACTGTTTATATAGTGAATTTTATTAATTTAATTTCAAATGCTAAAGCAACTTGATTTCCTGGGAGGAACCCCATTTAATCATGATGCATTATATTTTCAATATATTGCTGTATTTAGTTTACTAATATTTGTTAAAAATTTTTCCATCTAGTTTTATAATTAATTTGGGGAGGGTATAATTTTCTGCTCCTGTAATTTCTTCCTCACATTTTGATATGGTTATCCTGGATCTGATCTCATAAAATGGGTTGAGATGTGTATTTTTCTGAAAACGTTTCAATAGTAACAATAAGTTTCCTTTTTTCAATGTTTAATAGAATCTTCAGTGGAGCTATATGGGCCTAATGGCTTTGTTTTTAATTGATTTTCTGCTTCAAGATTTTTATTATAAAATTATGCTTTAAATATATTTGAACAACTCAGTCTAGTGCTTTGTATGTCAGATTTGGTCTATTATTATTCTCTTATTTTCTTTCAAATACTTATCAAACAGAAGTAGTATGCTCTCTTTCATTTCTAATATAACTTACACATGTTTCACATTTTTAAAAATTATTCAGCCTCTCTATATGCTTATAAATTGTATTAACCTTATGAATAACCAATTAAAAATTTCTATACTTCTTTCTCAATTTCATTTATTTCACTTATAATTTATTTATTTTAATTATTATTTTTCCCTTAAAATTTCTTTGGCCTTAGTTGGCTTTGTTTTTTCCTACTTTCTATAGATGAAAACTTATACATTGATTTTAAACTTTAAAAAAATGTTTTCCTATGTGAAGTTAAAGCTATAGCTTCCTCAACACTGCTTTAGCTACATTAAACACTGCTTTTAACCTCATTAAATTTAGCTAATTTTATTTTTTCTTTCAATTATCTTTCAATTTGACATATTTTCAAATTTCCTCCATGATTTCTTCTTTGATCCATTTATTATTCAATTGTTTTCTAATATTTGGAGACTTTCCTAGATTTCTTCATAATAATTCTTTCTAATTTAATTATGTTGTGAATATGTGTATATATATATATATATACACATATTGTGTATATATATATATATACACATATATATATGTGTATATACATATACATATTATCTAAACTTAATGTGTAATTGTTTTAAAGTCTATCACATGATTTTTTTTTTTTAGGGGTAACATTTTATTTGCAGTAGTAGAAATTATAACTTCTGCAGTTTTAGCTATAGTGTTAAAAATGTCAATTAGTTCGAATTCGTTGATAATGATGTTTAAATCTATATCTTAATTTTTTGTCTACATGTTCTACCAATTACTGAAAGAAAGAAAATGAAATCTCCAACTGTTAATGTGAATTTGTCTACTTCTATATTTAGTTTTGTTGGATTTGCTTCATTTTTTTTTTTAACTCTGTTAAATAAATGCACATTTTGATTGGTTATGTTTTCCAGACAAATCACTGTTTTATCATTTAAACTCTCCATCTTCCTCTTTTGTAATACTCATTTTCTTGAAACTTTTCCTAACGTTAACACTGCCATCCCAGTGTTCTTATGCTTTGTCTGATAAATTTTGTTTCAACTTTTTGTTCTCAAACTTGTTGATAATTTGTCTGATAAATTTTGTTTCAACTTTTTGTTCTCAAACTTTCTGTACTTTTGTAGTCAATGTATAATTCTTTGGACAGCAGAGTCAAATCATGCATGCTTTTTATCCAGTCTGACAATTTCTGCCATTTCTTATAACGGTTCATGTACATGTAATTATTAAGATGGTTTTATTCAAATGTATTCTATATGCTATTTGGTCCAATGGTCCTAATTTTTTTTTCCTTGAAATATAGAAGAAATTATACAACACTTGATTCCTTTAGACCATCCCTATTTCCACCAGTGTTTTCTCGTCACCTTCCTGCTCTATGAAGAGTACTCAGTGGAGGGCTTTCCTATGTCGCTACAAATAAAAAGAGAAAGGGTCTCTGAGTTGAGTCATCAGCTGAAGAAGAGTCACTGGATCAAAAATCAACTACATTTAAATTTGTGTGAATAAGAACCTTTTGAGTAATATTAAACCACTGAGGTTTGGGAGTTGTTAAAAAAGCTAGCATTAATTTCCCTAATACATTACTAACCACAGTATAAATTCACGTACTTTAAAAAGGTTATTCCCTTTGAGGTGACTCCAGAGTGCTCTTTCTCTATGCTTATCTAGCTTACACACTAGTCCATCTCCCCAAAAGCCTATTTCTTTTTTATTTTCAAAGTTTATCTCAAGATGTGTTTTAATTTTCTCCCTAAATATAGCTTAAAGTTGAATTTTTAAAAGTATCCTAATTTTTAAGTATGTGAACCATTTGGAAACATAACATTTTTACAACTATTATATATAATTAGTGGTATTTTAAAGTGACACAAGGTGTAAACACTGCTGTCTTGTGTTGAAGTTTGTTTACAGCTTCTTCTTTTTATATATAATATAATTTATTATCCTCTTCCAAAAATTTTTAGAAAAATGAAAAATAAAGTCTTTGCCACTAGGCTTGTAAGATACTTCAAAAATTCCTCTCTACATTCTTCATTCCTCAATGAATTGATAAACCCCATCTGTCTGAAAATGATATCTGATCTTTTAATTAAAAAATAATAGAGCATAGTAGTCTAACTTTCAGTGCATCACAATTTTGTAAAGTAATGAGATTAATTTCAGAATGTCCTGCCATAAAACTATTAGTGGAGTACGAAATTTTCTCTTGGTGCTTGTATATCCATAAAGACTTACTTATGGAAAACATGGGAGAAAAAAATAGGAGTTCTACTTGTTAAGACCCCTACTTTGAAGTAAGACAAATGCAGATTTAAGTTGTCCTCTCTCACTTACTGGCTGTGTGACTTAAGAAAAATGTTTTGACCTTGGATCCTTCAGGTGTACAACAGAAATAATGACACAACAGGTATTTTCTGGTGAGGTGATACATGAGAATTCTAAAGTACTTGGTATAATTTCTGGTACATATAAGTAGGTAATTTATGTTCATTATTATTACATTTTACAAGATTATTTTTTTAATTTGCATCAAAATACGTAATTGAATAAAGCCTGCAGATGTATAAGATCTAAGCTTCTCTTTTCCTCATCACTGCAAGGTCAGCACAAGGAAACAACAAACTTGTTACAGATGAGTATACATTGTCTGCCACTTCTGAATACCATGTTACTGACAATATAATAAAATAACATAAAATACCAAAATATTAAAATATTTGTAATTGGTTCACTGAGCAGGTTAAATTCATTGTGGATACACAAGTGAGAAATATCTTTCTCTAGCTTTGGATTTCAGACTTGCCCACTCCCTTGATGCCTTCCTGAGTAGAGCCTATAGCTTTCTGGCCAGTCTGAGGTATCAGCAAGCTTTTTCAAGTCTCAAATTAAACTCTCATGTCACATTCAAGTCCCAATTTTACCAACCTCCTTAACTTAGGCCACAGAGATTTGGGGACTGGCAGTGCCTAAACAGTAGTACTTATTCCTACTTATTCTTTCACTATGACTCTTTCCATCTTCTGGTCTTCCAGAGTTGAGGGGAAGGGAAATGACAAAAGATGTACGTGGTAGGCAGAGTAATAATCCCTTAAAGATGTCCACATACAAATTCTCAGAACCTGTGACAAGGAGCCTTACATGACGAAAAGTATCTTGCAGATGTGATTGAAGTTACAGACTTTGAAATGAAGAAATTATCCTAGATTGTTTTAGTGGGCACAATCTAATTCCATGAGTTCTTCAAAGAAAAGAAACTTTCCCAGCTGTGATCAGAGATATTTTGAAGGGAGAAGCTCAGAGAGATGGCAATGTAGGAAGGATTTTATGCCTAGTTCCTGGTTCTTTGAAAAGACTGGAGAGAGGCCTCTAGGAGATATGGGCTTCCTCTCACTGACTGCTGGCAAGGAAATACAGACCCCAGTCTTCTAGCTAATGGAACTGAATTTTGCCAATGCTTGAATAGCAAAGAAAAAAGATTCTTCCCTAGAGCTTTTAAAATAGAATGCAGTCCACTGACACCTCAGTTTTAGTCTTGTAAAACTCATAGGGATTTATCTACATACTGTAAGGCAATGAATGTGTTGTTTTAAGCCATTGCCTATGAGGTAATTTAATATAGCAGAAATATAAAGCAAATACAGGAGATAATTAATACAGCTCATGCTGTTTGTAATTCCCTTTTAGCTGTCCCTGCTCTGCATAGCAGGCATCCAAATTCTGAATCACCCTGGCATGAATCTGTGAGTTTTCAGAGTCCTCAATGGTCTTCTGTGCTTCAGAGTTCCCTGCCTTGCCACAGTATTAGGCAGAAACTTTTTGACAATATTCTTTCAAGTCATCCTGAGTAACTTACTGAACTGATGGAGTCAGTTGGCTTGCCATAGAGGTGAGGAACAGAATGGGTAAGAGAAAAGCCATGGTAGTTCACACGAAACCTACAAACTCTATGTTTCCCTTTCCTGACAAACTCTAGTCTTATGTTATGTACGCTGGTGTTTGAGGGGTTACGGTGGGTATGCTCACTGGTATGAGTTGTTATATTAATTTTGAAACACCTTTGTTTATTTCTTGTGCCCATTTTCTCAACAAATCAAAAAAAATATCACTTTTACACATTTAAATGCATTATATTAACATTTATTTTAAGTGTATTTTAAGTAAAAAAATAGAAAATTAACTTAAATATAGTTATTTGATTCTTTCTACTGTGGTCTATTTAGTTTTCTTAGTTGCTACACAGGCTTGGAGGGGGATTTTGCAATTAAATATTGACAATGAAAGGTTAATATTAAGCCCAATTCCCTCCCTGGCATCTTCTTTTACAAGTCCTTATTCCAGATAACAGAAACAAGAGCATCTTTTCAAGTAGCTTTCCCTAGCCTCATGAGAAGTGATATTAAAAATCACTGGGTGTTTGGGGAGATAACAGCATAAAATTGAAGAAGGAGCTATGAAACTAAGACCAGAGGTGTCTCATTAATCAGACAACCATATGAATGCAAGCACTGTTAGAAAATGACACTCAGTTTTCACATTTCCATTAACAGAAAGAACTCTCGATTTGTAGGGAAGGAGCTTCACAGGAAAGTGGTCAGAATGAAAAGAACACAGATTATATGAATTGAAGTGATAGAAGCTATCTTACTGGATTCAGACAAATCTCTTGGTCCATGATAGCTCCTATGTTCATCACGGGCCTGTATACCATTGAAGATGGAAAACAGTCAGTCTAAGAAAGTTGAACCCAGGATTTCATGAATTCCTCATATAAGCTTTTTTTCTCTTTGGCATAAACTTGAGAACCCACATAAAAAATTGTTATATGTCTTTTTTACCAAAAAAGAAAAAAAGAATTGTTAAGCTATATTTTTCATTGCCTACTACTACACGATGACTACAATAGAACTCAGTAAAACAATTTTCAAAAGCAGTAATAAACTTGTCACATGAATGGATGATGTAAAAATTCCATTTCATTGGTTTTAAGATTTTCATAACTTTCTTGTCCAGGAAGAAACCAATATTAGCACTGCTGGGAATCAAACTCCCTACTTGAAAGAACAGTAGAAACAGTAGCAAAGACTGAAAAGATTGAACATGAAAGGGAAAGATTTAGAGAATCAATCAATAGGAAACTGTCCAACATTCTTTCCCTGAAGAAAAACTAGCATATAAACCCGCTGTCTTTATTATCTAGCTTGGAGCAGCTCTCTCAGTGGGTTGAGACTTTGTTTACTTTTTGATCCTGGCTACCTTTCTACCTGCAGCTAATTCCTGGCAGGATGCCATCAGGGTATTTAAACCCTTTTAGTTCTTTGTCAAGCAAGAAGAGCAGTTGACTGTATTGAAACAGGTATTATTAAGATATCTTTCATGTGAAACAAGGCTAAAAACATGAATGGATGAAAAATAAGCCAGCTGGGAGAGAACAAATAAATTTTCAAGGTTCTATAATTTTAAGTCCTTAAGAATAACTTGATGATGTTAACATATTCTAGGTTGTATTAGGCTAAATTTAAATAATGGAGTATTAAGGTCTTATAGCATCATGGAAAAGAATTGTAAAATAGTTTCTCAGTCTTTTTCTAGTTATCCATAGAACCGTTGAGATATGTTATTTAAGTTTTCTCTAATATTCAGATAATATCTATAAACAGCAAGGCACTTTTGCTCTAAAAAACACAAACCTGTTGACCTGGGTAGGATAAAATAGGATAAAAAATTTACTCACACTGCATTTCAATGTCCAAAAAACTAGAGGTTTTATTTTATTTTGTTTTATCTATAACTCCCCTAATAATTCTGTGAGCCCCTACTTTTCTCTTGTAGAAGGACTTCAAATTGACATCTATATCTAAATTCTTTCAAGTTAAAAAATCATTTTCAGTTTAAACAATCCTTTTCATGTAAATGGTAGATATTTTCAACTCTTTCTGTTCTGGCAAGGATTATGATCTAAGCCATAAACTGCTTCCACTTCTAGTCTTAAATTTAATGCTTAATTTTAATGAGTACATATGTTCCTTTTGTTCACAGTTTGAGAAATACCATCAGTCTCTGGTCTGGATTAACTAAAAAGGGAGCTTTAGAGCATGTGACTTTCTTCTTTCAGGAATATTGTCTTATGAAATGCATCAAGAAGGTTGCAATCAATGAATGGCGTCTTCTAAGTGATATCTTTGTTCTCATTTTCTTAGACACAAAATAATTGATTTAAAAGACACAAAACAATTGATTTAAAAGCAGAAGTGGGGCAATTTGTAGAAAGACACAAAACAATTGATTTAAAAGTAGAGGTGGGGCAATTCAAATATATGAGCTAAATGTGTTCAATGTAAGAAATTCCCCTAAAACACTCTTTTACTCTTTGCTCATTGGAAGAAAATAAAAATAGAATATTGTTGAGTTCTTTCCCAGAAGAGAAAAAATCTTTAAAATAGTGTAGAATACAGCCTATATCATGATACAGAAAAAAAAGAAAATTTAAATTCAATTGTCTTTACTATACTTTACAGAAGAGCAGGCTCATAAGGGTTCCATCATCTTTTTAGGAACACTTACAGTTCTGAGAAATAAACACAAATAATTTAGCCACAAGGACACTTATGTACCTGTAAAACATATAGTAACAGTTGATTATTTTATTTTCAAAGCAGAGATGCTCTTATGGCAGAGAATCTGGAGGCAAAAAATAAAGGACATTAATACCTTTCATTTAAATCATATGTCTAGGCTGGCAATCTCCTGGTTGTATTTGTGTGTTGGTGTATTTATTGATTCATTAGTGTTTACTCACTAAGTAGATATTTTTAAGTTGTGAGAAAATGTGACTGATTACTTGTTTGAAAAATACAGTCTAATAAGTAAAGTACATGTTTTGTGGTATTCGCTTGTTTTAATGCAGATAGAATCTCTCCTTAATTAATATCTATCTATAAATAAATATTGCAATATTAACATATAAATATAAAATTTGCAATTGTGTACTTGATATTTGCAAGTCGAATAAGATTTTTTTTAATGTTCAGATACCTTCAAATACTGACAAATTCTACTGTTAAATTATACACAAATTTTCAGGAAAATACCAATTTCACAAATTAAGTTTACTAGTATGCTCATGATACCAAACAGGAGATATAAGAAATTTAATTGGAGTAGAAGTGATGTCACCAGAATGGTAACATCAGACAGAAGGAGAAGACAGCCTTCTGTCACCCCAAGACAATCATCAATAAGACAGCTATCCACTAACAAAATACAGCTCTGCGAAAAGCTCTGGTGTTCACTTAAGAAATTTTAGCAACATAGTGGGGGAAAGAAAAAAACAGAATAATCACATAAGAAAAAAGAAAGCTTCATTTTACCTGCATCATACCACGCCCCAAGCTAACACTGCTCAGGACCGAGAGGGAACTTCCCAGCTAGAAAGAGTCCCCCCACCATGATATGAAAAGCTGGGTGAGCAACCTTCTCCAGATTTTCAGAACATCACACAAAAGGCCTACTTCTTGTTCGCCCCATCCAGAGTGGACAAACCTAGGACATATAGAGAAAGCCAGAAACCAAGAAGAAAGCAGAGGCCATTAATAGCAGCCATGCAGGCAAACCCAGTAGATTTCACTGGTATGAAAACAACAGCCATGTAGCTGCTGCAGATCCCTGCTGATTTCACCAGATTTTGCCCCACAGCTATGATGACAGCCAACTGAATCCTTCCCCGCTCTTTCCTCCCCGCACCCTGAGGAAGCTTCTGTGCCTGCACAAGTGGGAGATTCCTTACACATCCCCACCCCAGCTGACCCCCCAGCTGTGCATGCACTCAAGGGCAACCCTACCACGGGTGCACTTGCATACCATCGGCTTGACACCTGTTGCTGGCCTCCTCTGTCGTGCACATGTCTGTGGGAGAGAGAGGTGGCTACAGGAGAGCGTATGGATAGCCAGGGCCCTCATAGCTGCCTGTGTGTCCGGCTTTCTGTTACTGGCCTATACTACTGCACTCACGTGTTGTTACCTTCTCCAGCAGTGCACCTGCATGTCCCGATCTGACTCCTATCATCGGACACTAAGAGCTCAGAAATGAACCCTCACAGATACTGTCAACTAATATTAGACAGGGGAGCCAAGAATACTTAATGTAGAAATGATAGTCTAATAAATGGCATTAGAAGACTGGATAACCGAATGCAAAAAAAAATAAAACAAATTAAAATAAATAAAATAAAATAAAATAAAATAAAATAAAATAAAATAAAATAAATAAAATAAATAAAATAATAAAATAAAATAAAATAATAAGTAAAATAAAATAAAATAATAAATAAAATAATAAAATAAAATAAAATAAAATAAAATAAAATAAAATAAAATAAAATAAAATAAAATAAAATAAAATAAAATAAAATAAAATAAAATAAAATTTGACTCCTATTTTTTACCACACAAAAATTAACTTGAAATGGATTAAGGAGTCAAACATAAGAACTGAAACTGTAAAACTACTAGCAGAAAACATAAGCAAAAATCTCCTAAACATTGGTCTTAGGAACCATTTATTTCTATTTAATTTTTACAGAGTGGACATATAATGTATTAGTTTCAGGTGTACAACATACTGATTCAATATAAATATATACTGTGAAATGACCACTACATTAAGTCAAGTTAACATCCATAATCACACTAGTTGTTTTTTTTTTTTCCCCCAAAGCAATATTGCTCATAATTGCAAAAAGAAAACCAAGGTGACAATACAAACATGCATGGCAGAAAAATAGATAAATGTGGTATAATTTAAAAAAATGAAAGCAATAGATCATATACATAAAAGTATGAATCTTAGAAATGTTAAGAGAAAAAAGCAAGTCTCAAAAGACATTCGTATACATCTCAAAAACAAGGAATAAACTATATAAAACTAAAGAACTTCTGTACAGCTAAAGAATCAAAAAAATAAAAAGATAACCTATAGAATGAGAGAATCATATATCTGAAAAAGGGATAATAGTAAAGATATATAAAAACTCATACAAGACAATATTAATAACAACCATATAAAAAATTGTGCAGTGGAACTGAGTAGATATTTTCCAAAGAAGACATACAAATAGCCAACAGTCACATGAAAAGGTTCTTGAAATCACTAATCACCAGGAAAATAAAAATCAAAACTATAATTAGATATTACCTCAGACTTGTTAGAATAGCTGTCATCAAAAAGATAAGAGATAAGCGTTGATGAGGATGTGAAGAGGGAATCCTTGTGCACTACTGGTGGGAACGTAAATTGGTTCCTTCACTATGGAAAACAGTAAAATAATTAAAAATTAAAAATAGAACTACCAAATGATCCAGCAATCCCTCTTCTTAATGTGGGATTGAAAAGGAAATAAAAGCAGGATCTAGAAAAGATCTCTGCACTCCCATGTTCAATTCCGCCTTATTCACAATAGCCAAGATAAGGAGACCACTTAAGTGTCTGTCAAAGGATGAATAGATAAAGAAGATGTGATATATATTATTCTGTCACAACAAAGAAGAAATTTCTGCCATTTGTAGCAATATAAATGAACCTGGAGAGCATTATGTGAGGTGCAATAAGTTAGACAGAGAAAGACAAATACGATATCACTTATATGTGGAATATAAAATAGCTGAACTCATAGAAACAGGTAGTAGAGTTGTGGTTACCAGGGGCTAAAGCATTGGGGAAATGGTGAGATGATGGTAAAGGGTATAAACCTCCAGACAGAAGATGAATAAGTTCTGAGGATCTAATGTAAACCATAATATTTATAGTTAATAAGACTGTAATATATATTTGAAAGTTGCTGAGAGACAGTATCATAAATTTTCTCACTACAAAAAATAAATAGTAACTATGTGACATTATGATGATATGGTGGCAAATATATTGCAATATATGCATATCAAATCAACACATTTAACCCTTAAACTTATACACTATACATCAATTTTGTCTCAATAGGATGAAAAAAATTACCAAAAATTTAGAGAGTAAAATAAGGCAGTTATTCAACTATTATAAGAAAATCAATAATTATCTTATTTTCTTTGCCTATTTCCTACTGTTTGCCATAAAGATATAATAGTTTTACACAGATCTGTTTCCTACTTCATAGCCTCATGGAATATTTAAAAAATTATGCCCCCTGTATCTTACTGGTTACATAATTTCCACTTAGGTTGATGAAAAAATTACAGAAATAGTGCTGATGGTTGTACAACACTGCTTTGCATACTTAAAATAGTAAAAATGGTAAATTTAATGTTATATCTATTTTACAACAATAAAAAATTATATAAAAATCAATCAAACACTTCTCAATTAAAATAATCAAATTAGTTTTTAGGAGTCAATATTACAGCAAGGTCCACACTGGGATAATGAGAGAGTGATTATACTGAGAAAATAACATCATCATTACATTCTCTTATCTACGAATTCAGTATGGGCTCCTTTGCAAATTTCTCCTTGATATGAATAGTTGTTGTTACTGAGAAATTTGAGACTCGTAAAGTTATGTCTCCTAAGGGCATCAAAGTTTAATGCCCCCTCTTTCTCTTTCCTCAGAAGTGTTTCAACGACATGCATGGTTCACTCAGTTTAATGATCTGGGACAATGGGAATGTGCACATCATGTTCTGTGGCTTTCTGCAGATGAGATATTCATGACTATTTTGACATTCATGAGTAAAATGAGCCACTGTTTTCCTTCTCACAGAAACCACTAAGCATAAAGAGAGTGATTTCATACATATATTCTAATATCTCTATATCTGTCCTGGATCTACTTCAAAAGGTAAAAACTGAGCAGAATAATTTCCAAGCAGAATATTTTAATCAAGATTTATTGACTTTTTTTTCTGCTTTAAAACATTTTAAATGGTTCATGTTCAATATACCAATGAATCTGATATTGCCAGCCACTGTTATGCTATGAAATGACTATAGATTAGGAAATAATCATAGAATTGTTTTTATTACTTTTCACAAAAAAATCCTCACATCAATCAGAAATAGTTTTGAGGTTAAAAAAACTGAGGCATGTGGTAATGCAATAATGGTTTATATTTGTTTGCTATTTAAAAATCAAATCGGAGCTAACAGAATGTTAGAGTTTTAAATGATTCTGAAAGCTATTTTCCCTTTTTTTGCTAGTATTGTTCAAATTACATTTAATTTTTCTAAACTGAGATGAGAAAATATATAGCCATGACAGTAATAATTTATAACTCCTGTATATGTTACTTTTTTTTTTTTACCTTTACAATAAATTTAACTTAATTTGCTACCACAAACACTGAAATTATTTGAAAGTGTAAAATGAGAGATTTCCCCTTTCTTGTCTAGGAGAACATGTTAGCAACAACATAAATGGACTTTCTGACTTATGTTTGAAAAATAAATATGTTCTATTAACATGAAGTTATTCTACTAATCTATGCTCTTTAATCCCTTATTAATCTCTCCCTCATCCTGTTTTAAATATCAAATTCTAGGCAAACTAACACAAATCAAAATATCTTCAGTATATTAGATATTTGATATATCCATTCAAGACTTCAATGCTCTATAATATATGGCATATTTAGTTTGTTGTTTCAAAGTTACAGTTCAGAAATTATCTAAATAAATGACCTTAGGAAAGTTTAATTAACCTCTTTACCTAGGTTTAGTCATGTGTAATCCAAGAAAATAAAAGGACCCACACACAAAAAAATCAGTGTGCTCTGAATTTTTAAATTGTGTGTGTGTATACTTTACTACAAATATTTACTTAGAAACTATGGTATGATATGAATAAACTTGTTAACTGCTGCTAAGTATTATAAAGAAAGAAAAACAGTGATACCAACATAAATTCTACTCTGTCAAATACAAAATGATAACAAGTACACAAAAGCTGAACATTAATTCAGGTCATTATAACTAATACTTTTGGTCACAGTTCTCTGCTTTTATAAAATCATGACCATTTAAGAGGTAAAGTATTTCACAAAGGACTTTTAAAAATGCATTTCCATAAGAGACTAAATAAATAAAAGTAATGCTGCTCAACATTATAATGTGAAATGTTAATTCTATTGTACAAGAGGTGTCTTGAAAATTATGGAACGATTAGGAAAACATTTATTTTCTTCAGTGATTTAGACTGTATAGGCTTGGCAAATTAATGCTTGTCCTTGGGAGATAAATGTGCCTGAACACTTCAACAGTTATCCCCTGGGCAATCTGGAAGAATAAATGGCTCTCATGAGTGTGTATAAATTAATATAATCTTTTGGAGTAAAATATTTTGGCCCTGAAATGCTACCTCTAGGTGATATATGGAATATTAATTAAATCAGTGTTCTAATAAAAATTTTAAATAATTATATCAATAAATAACTTTACATAAATTATATGTCTATATGATGAAATACCTTGCCGCTGTTATAAACGATGAAGTAGAATTATACATACCTACCTAAGGAGATTTTTAAGCTTATTTTTAAGAGTCAAAAGCAAATTTAAAGATCGTGCTATGGTCATTTATTTCCTTGTACTCCAGGATGTAGGCATATTGTTATTTGAAAAATGAGTTTTTCCCTGGGAGGGTCGAGGGGTGGCCTCTTTGGTTGGGCTATCAGCATTGCCATTTCTATGGTTACGGAGCTGAGACTTTGCTCTCGTTGCTCATGGCTACCTGACTGCTTAACATTAGTACGATGGTTTTATCCCAGTTATGAACAAACTCATAAACACAAACACATTCTAAGACTCTATGAGATATTGCAACAGTATGTGCATATATCTGAAGATATAGAGAAATTTTTGAGGTAATTTTCTTACTGGTGACAGCTCTTACCTGTGGGGAGAGAACTCAGATGGTGAAGATTAATAAAGAATTTAATTTTATCAATAAATTTTAAATGTAAGAATAAAATAAATCTACTACAACTGATTATACAATATTTTAGTCTGAAATGCTCCTTAAAATTTGTTCATAGAAAAGGGGTCAGAGTAGAAAAAAATGTATGTTCCAGGGCTTCTCTCAAGAAAGCAGAAATGAACCTAGAACTGTGTTCAAATGTGACCAAGTATGGACAGCAAATTGTAAACACAATTAGAAAGGTAATTTGTGATCACTACTTGATATAGTAAAGAAGGATATGACAAGGGTTATTGGTACTATGGGAGAAAAAACACATAGCTATTACAAACCTGGAGAGACACAACTGCACCAGTAAATACAAAAATTTGGAGTTGATGCAATGTTTGAAGTTTTCTGGCAAACCTACTACATTATATTGTTTAAAACTCCTGACGACCTCTTTAAGAAAATCTACATTAATGACTCACCATTTAATGTAGCATTTCTTTAAGTCATATTTTAGTTTCCTTGAATGTAACTTTGTATAGAAACAGGTCCCTTTCTACTTCATTGCTTATCAGGACTATATTGTGAATGGGAGTAAGGATTAATTGGGGATCTTGAAGCTAAATCCGTACAATGTATTAATAAATATTATGGCTCAAATGTCAGATTTCCTAGGTTTTAATCTAGGCTTTACATTTCTAATTTTGGGAACCTACTTAATTAACATACTCAAGCCATGGATACTATAAACACAAACGAATAAAGTAGATATAAGATACTGTGCTTATATTAATCATCTATTGCCACAATAATCGTATACAGAAAAACACTCCAAAACTTGATGGCTTGTGACAGAAGCATTGATTTCTCATTGTCATTGCCGTGTGTCAGCTGGAATTTGATTCCAGGCTATGGCTTGGATTCAGGTCTGTTTCATATAATGCTTTTCTTATGATCACAGTAGAAGAACAAGATGGCAAGCTTATTTGCACAAGCACAGTGCAAGTCTTTGCTTGAAGTATATGTTCTATCAGTGAAAATGATCTGGCTAAATCTATCATTGCTGGGAAGTGAAATTTACCACTCCTATCATAATGAAGGAAGGAAGAAGCAAATATTTGCTGAGCAATAATCTAATTGCCACAAGGTGCTTCCATGTCCCTAAATGTTCATAAACATTTGAAATAATTTCATATGAAAATACGCTCATCTTCTTCCCAGAATACCCAATAGCAGCGTTAAGCTCAAAGTTCATGAAATCATGATATATATCAGGTCTGGATTCGGAGTCTCTTGATCTATAGATTTATGAATGCATTTTCTGTCTCTCTCCCAAACACTCATAAACATTTATACAAAGTACATTGGTTACCACAGTCTTGGACAATTTAGGTTCAAATGATTGAAGTTCTTCAAAAAAAAAGAGGGTCAGATCATTGAAAGCAGAAGTGGACCTTAAAATCAGATATATGTGTCCATCAACAGATAACTGGATAAGGAATATATGGTATATATATACAATGTGATATTACTCGGACATAAAAATGAATGAAATCTTACTATTTGTGATAACATGAATGGACCTAGAAGGTATTATGCGAAGTGAAATAAGTCAGACAGAGAAAGACAAATACCTTATGATTTCACTTATATGTGGAATCTAAAGAACAAAATAAACAAACAAAACAAATTTATAGATACAGAGAACAAACTGATGGTTGCTAGATGGGAGGTGGTTGGGGAGCTGAGTGAAAAAGGGAACAGGATTAAGAAGAAAATATTGGCAGTTACAAAATAGTCATGGGGATGTAAAGTACAACATAGGGAATGTAGTCAACTATATTGTAATAACTTTGCACGGTGTCAGGTGGGTACTAGACTTATTGAGGGGATCACTTCAAAAGTTACATAAATGTCTAACCACTCTGCTGTACATATGAAATGAATATAATATTGAATGTCAACTGTAATTGAAAAAAAAATAAATCAGATATATAAAACAATCCATTGTGTAAATGTCAGTCTCTTTCCCCAGCTATCAATTTTATATTTAGACCTTGTCCATTGCATTTATGAACAGCGTGATTCTGTTGACAAGGATGGAAGTTATTTATGAGTACAGAAAATGGACTTTCTTTGGTAAAGGCTGATGTTATTTAGAGCCACTGTTGAGCATGAACATGTCCAGAGCAAAGACCAACACCGAGCACACAATGTGTATCATTTCCTAGGCTTTCAGAGATCACATTGGAGATGTTCATCACGGAAAAGATAGCACTTTTTCTCACTAAAATAGACACTTAGCCTGGATATGTGTTTCTATTTTCTGCAGGTAACATTTCTGCCATGCAGCATTGTTTCTAACTAAGAGACTCATTTTGAAGTAAATAAAGGTCAAGATTGGGTTCATGATGATAAATTTAAAGGATTTGTTACAGTCCTAATTGGGCTAAAGCAGCTGGCTTGAAGGCATGGTGATACAGCCTTTGAAGATTGAATTATATCATCGGAATGAGGGTTAAGTTTCACCCATCAACAAAAAGTCCTCTTTAATATGGCATGTGTTCAGAATCAGTTCAGTTACCATTTTACATGGTATTGTCTCTACCAAAGACGAGATTCACAGGAGCAGGATTCAAGGGCGGAAATGGGATGGCTCCTCTCACTATATCTTTTTGTGATGCACCAGTGAAACATCTGTTAGCCAGTTAGCAACTCTGAACTCCTCATACCAGTCAACCAACACAAAGAAGAAAGTTATTACACTGGCCAAGGTAAACAGTCCTGACTATCAAGAGAAAATTATACTCCTACTACCCACTGGGGATAAGAAGAAATTTGTTAGGAATGCAAAGGACATCCTGGGCCTATTATTTGTCCTCAGGTGTTGTAATATTTAATGAAAACCTACTCTGGAAGGCAGTTTTGCTAATGACAAAGATCCAAAAGAAAAAAATACTTAGGTCATCCAATTAGGCAAGGAAACAGGAGCAACTGAGTACACAGTTCAGGACAAAGGAAATAAGAATGAGAAGTTATGATCATCAATATCATAAATATGTTACAATAATGTGACCAGCTATAGAAATGAAAACTTTAATAGTTGTAAGTATGTCTGTCTTATTTTAATATGGATATATTTATAAATATACAAACTAGTTCTATCCTTTTTTGTTTTTCCTCATCCATAATTTTATCATCTAACCTAAGGTTAGTAGTAGTTAACTTATATTTATGCTTCAATAATTCAAAGGTGAGTGTGTCTGATCTAGAAGAAAAATGAGCATCATTGTAAGAAGAATAAATTGACCTTTGGGACATCATTTTATCTATTGTGGAAATGAATAATGTATTTGTGATTTTATTAAAGATAATTGCATCACAAAGAGATTCATTTAGATTACAATAGTGACGACAACTTTTGAAAAACTGAGGATATGGGTTTCACATTGTGTGAAGATGCACTGACAAGAATAAATTGTCCATTTATCCATTTATAATATTAAAAAAAACTACACTATTTTAATTCAATTATTTTCCTGTTTATTATAAGTTATTGATATTCAATGAAATAGTTTCAATATTATGATAATAGATTTCTTTAAATTTAGAATTTTTCTGTTTCCTAGGCTTCCTTTAAAAAAAATAATCCATCTCTACAGTGGCTACCTACATAGAAATTTATGCCTGTTTTTTGTATTTTGTTGATTTTTTCTGAACGCATTTGTATTGCTACATGTTCTTTTGGCTAATGCATTTTATTAAAAAACTCAATTACTACATAATTTAATGTGTTTGTTTACTAGTTTCCATTAGTCATTCCATTACAATATGAATCTTGATTTCCCAGGAAAATTGTTAGGCTTTGCTGCTTATTATATAGCTTTATAAATTAATACAAGTATATGTCCCTTTAACTAAAGTTTTATGTAATGTTGTAAATATTTCAATATATAGCCAAACTTAGGTGTTCCTGCTAAACATTAGTATGGAGTATAGTCTACATATATTTTTTTAATTTCCAGGAAATAGAATTAAAATATTTTTCAAGATTTGCATAAGGAAAAGTATTTAGTGTTTTTATCTCCTAGGGTGCCTGCTAAACAATAGCATAACTTACATGGAACTGTATTTTATGTATGTAGTTTAAGATCAGGTAAAACTAAACTCTATTGTTTATACTGATCATAAACCAATAAACAAATAAGCAATAAAATAATTGTCCAAGTCAAGATCTAGTTCATTCTAAGGGCACAAAGGAACTTTTGTTAATGATGGAAGTTTTGTAATTATTGACCTAGGTAATGATGACATGGGTGACAGAACCATACTTATTCATTAAACAGTGCATATTATGCATTTCTTTGCATCTATGTTATATTGCACTGTACATCTAAGAATAAAATTTTATATA
>NW_011888808.1:6936409-6938582 GCF_000151845.1 Pteropus vampyrus | reverse complement strand
CATGTTACTTGTACTGAATATTGTAGGCAGTTGTAACACAGTGGTATTTGTGTAATGCACTGAGCTATGATGTTACAATAGATACTACTTCACTAGGGGATAGGAGTTTTTCAGCTCCATTATAATCTTATGGGACTACCACCATATATTTCAGTCCCTCATTGACTGAAATGTCATTATGTGGTGCATGACTATATTTGGATTGTATAACTTTATTAACATCTCTGACAAATGTCATTATATCAACATGTCTTCTCGAATTGTAAAATTAATTTTCAATATATGAAATACGTAATTAATTTATACAGAATTTATTTGTCCTCACTATATACAATGCTACAAATATACTACTAATGTGATATTTTACATAGTTAATGCATATTTTATTAATAATGCTCCACATTTTATACCCTTTGAGTTACTTTCTCTAATTTAACTGATTAATAAATTAAAACAGTTAAAATGAGGAAAAAGTTGCTTAGAATGAGCTTATTTTAGAATTTGGTTATTTTTTTTTCTTTTTGATGTTTAAAGTTGTTAAAAATTTTTCATAAACCTTTCTAAGGATACAGCTATCCAATCATCTAATAAAATATCCTCAATCATTTTCCTATAACACATTTAACAAGGATTTGTTCAATATTTCTGCACTTTAATATACTGGCTTAGAAAACTTGAAAACTCTGCTTATGAAAAACATGAAAATCACTATTTTAAGGCAAATTTATAGTCTTTTTATTTAAATTGCTTAGAGATAGTTCATTTTAAGGGTTAAAAGTAGAATATGAGATTATTTTATAAATTATAGATACATATATTCAAGCTGGAACCTGTCTTAGAGATTGTCTCAATCAGTTCCCTCAATTTAATAATGATTAAAGCAAGATCCGAAGAGAGGAAGCGATTTTCATAAAGTCAAGTGAAAAGACTTGATGCTAAACGAATAAAATTTCCTTAAAATGATTATCTCCTTTAAGTGACCCTTGATGGTTCCTGGTTCTACATAATATTCAATTCCTTGTATTCAACATTTTAAAATAAATTGTCTAAAAAGTAACAGAAATACAATTTTGATGTTGCATTTCCCTCAGATCCAGTTTTTATCTAGCTTCTAATTATTAGACTAAATACAAGAAAATTGCATTTTAGATTAGTGATAATTTCTATGAAATAAATATTATCACTAATCTAAAATTCTTAGACTAAATACAAGAAAATTGCATTTTGGATTAGTGATAATTTCTATGCAATAAATATTATCACTAATCTAAAATGCAATTTCTCCATGTCAAAGAATTATATTTAGAATTCAAATATTTCTCTTTCTAGATACGACTAATTTTTGATTGATACACAAAATATATTGATAAGAAATATCTCTGCTTAACTTCTCACTTAAAAATACATTGGTTTTTATCTTCTTTAACAAGTAGAAATTAAAATCCTGTCAAATTAAGTGTAACTAATATCAGGTCATTTGCCATTAATTTGGAAATTAAGTGAAATTAAGTGACATACTGAGGAAATACTCTAAAATTATAACAATATTTATATTGGATAACAAACTTCTGATTTAGATGCTAAATATCTATTTTTTAACTATTGACATATATAGTCACATGTTCTCCGTTGTAAAACATAACATTTACTCCACATTGAAATTTTATTTATTTATTTTTGCATTCAAAATATATTTGAGTATCTATTATGTGACATCTACATGTTAAAGGCTAGAGACATCAAGTAAAGAATCCATAGTGCACTGTCCCTTCAAGGAACTGTGTTATGAGAGAGTTGGAAACACACAGGTCCATTACATACGACACTTGGCTGCACGTCAAAATTTTAGATTTTGAAGACTAGAAACTAGAGACTACAACCTTGTTCTCTACGTGTAATGACAGAAATAAATGTAGATCGTATATGTTAATTGGTAACTGAAGTAAATATGAACAGTGTTAAATGTATTTTTCTGTGCTTTTGGCTTGTGAAATTTTTCAAAATGTTCCCTCGATTTGTGTCACAATTTTCATATCTCAGAATAAGAATATATATAAAGAGTTAGTTGCATTTTTTTTTTTTTTTACATTATATTCTTGCTGATTGTATGGTTTAGGGAGGCAGGTTATTCATAGTCATTTTTGAATCCCTGATTGTGTGGCAGAATGCTGGT
>NW_011888808.1:6920554-6935254 GCF_000151845.1 Pteropus vampyrus | reverse complement strand
GTCTCTGGGTGCCTTATCTAAATCCCCCTTCTCAAAACCCAGCTCTATCAGCTCAGCCAGTCCCCTTAAGGTCTTAAGACTCCAATTTCTCCAGAGAAAAACCAGCTGCCTATTTTAACTTCCCTTTCTTTAGAAGACCTACAGAAGACACACAAATCTCCAAGCTAAGGCATTTGGGTCACTTGTGTAAAAGCCGAAAGTCAGAAAGTCAATTTTGTAGGAGCTGGCAGGAAGGCTCACTTTACGGCAGTCCCTCACGATCCTTCTTTGTTTCTGGAACTTTGCAAACAGGCCTTGTCAGCTTCAGACATTCATATGCAATGTCCCTTATGGATGTATCCTGAACCTCCACTGCAAACGATTCATATCCCCTGGATAGCTGCTGATCTTTTAAATTATAAAACCTTTCTACCTCTATTCTCAGTGGATCCAACAAAATTTAGAGAGGAGTCAGACAGAGACTGGTAGCTATTCATAATCCCACTCACAGAGACTTTGACTGACTACTAGGGGCCTTCTCCCTAGAAGGCACCCTGGAGAAAACCGTGCACACAAGGGACAGAGATGGCCAGACCTCCCAGGCCCTCCTAAAAGTGACCAGGAAATGTCTCTGCTAGAGACTGATATTCAAGGTTTAATAGGAGGGATTCTAGAAGCCTTTCCTCCTGAAGTTACTAGGTCAAAGAAAGAAGGAGAACATCCAAAGGCACTGATTGAATGTTTTATACAAACTTTTCAAAGACAGAGAACATTAACTCCAGAAGCCCCAGAGCACAGGAATCTTTTAAAATCTGCTGTAGTAGGAAATTTTCTCCCTGACATAAACAAATAAACAAACAAAAAACTTTCAAAATAGTGTGTTTGGTTGATCCAGGCAACTGCTAACTGATCATGGAGGCTGCCACAGGATCCATTGAGAATAGTTTACAGGAAAGCAGAAGAAAAAAAAGAATTAAAGGTGACGATTCTTGCTCTGTGACTTGAATCCTGAGCGAAGCAAAAATATGATTCTGAGAATAAATCAAAACCCACCCAGAGCCTTTCCTATTTGACTCCAGACAACTGCAGATACTTTAAGAAACCAACATAGGAAAAGAAATTGTCCTGCACTTAAGAGGAAGGCAAGTTTAAGAAGCAATTCCCCCAGGCCCCAGCACACTCAGAAGGTTTACTTTTCTCCTCCTGGGAGGCAATTCCTCCTCAAAAAATAGGGTCAGTCCATCCTCAGTCATACCCCAGAGCCTACCATTAAACTTAAAGCAGAGGTCCAGGAACTAGATTTCTTAATTGACACTGATGTGACTCTCTAGTATCCATTCAGGGCATCTATCATCATGTGCTACCTCTGATTCTATTCGATCTGTTGGAATCTCTGGGCAACCTATTTCATTGCCCATATCTCAGCCCGCTCCAATATCCTAGGCCCTCTCCACCCCCATCATGCCTTTCTAGTCTCAAACTGCTCACTAGCAAATCTCTTTGGCAGAGATTAGTTAGGTAAATTTAATGCCACTATAAAACGTAACGAGAAGGGCATTTTTATTTCCCTGCCCTCAGACCAGGACCCAAATCTCTTATTTTCCTTTCCAGAAATTCATTCTGATTTAAATTCCTCTGAAGAGGATGTGTCTTTAAAAGATGACCCATTTAGCCTCTGAGTCACACATAACAAAGAAGTCAGATTGCTACAGAGGCAGAGCCTGTGCACATTACTTGGAAAAAGAATAAACTGTTTCCAATAGTAGCCTAAAACCCTTTCTGCAGATAGACTCTTTTGTACATAAACTCTTGTAACTCCTCACCACCCAGTGGTCCTTAATTCAACTACTATTCTTACCTCAATTCCTGCTGATGTAGCCTGGTTTACAGCAGATGACTTCTGCTCAACTGATTTTCAATCTTTCTGCCAACTCTTTTTGCATTTACTTTTAAAGTGAGATAATTAATAAGACTCCCATACCTCAGGGATATTGTGAGTCCACTTCACTGTTTTCCCAAATCCTTAAAGTAGACTTGTAGCCAAGGCTCCACTATGGCCCAGTAAGCGGATGACTTTTTATTCTGTAATCAAACTAAGCATAGAGCACTTACAGACTTGCTCATTCCCCTAAAGACACCCGCTGAACAATGCCATAAAGCCTGAAGATCTAAACTCCAATGGGTGAAAAACAACGGTTACCAACTTCAGACATGGCATTCAAAAGCTAACCACAAAATGCCTTGAGTCAATTTTGTCCACCCCTCTCCCCAAAATGAAAACAACAACAACAACAACAACAACAACAACAACAACAACAAAACAGTTATGTCAATTTCTATAGGGAGCTGGCTACTGCCGCCAATGGATTCCTAATTTTGTAACCCTAAACTTCTCATGGTCCTCTCCCAGATAATAACATCCCAGAGCCTATTTCATAGACTTCAAAGGCATTAACCTCCTTTGAAGCCCTGAAATTAGCTTTTCTCATCCCCCCACCTTAGCACCACTCTTGGCTTACCTAATTTTGACAAACTTTTTCATCTTTAGAGCCATAAAATTAATGGGATTGTTGCAGGCATTCTAGGATAGCCTTTTGCCTCTCAATTATTCTCTATAGTATATTTCTCATGCCAATTAGACCCTGTGACATCAAGTATGCCCTCATGCCTGCATGTACCTCAGCTGCCAATGCCACCTTGTGACAAAGTCAGTACTCTTATATTAGGCTCTCCCATTTTCTCTATATCCCCCATACTGTGTCTGCTATTTTACAAGTTCATTGAATATAGCACCTCTTCCCATGGTGACAGACCACCTATAAAGAGACTCTTTTGACTAATCCTTTCCATCATCTTACATAGTTGTAACATAGTTGCAACAATCCAGCTACTTTACTATCCCTCCCTGATGATGGAACACCCCAGCCTATTATTCCCCATGAATGCCTGACAAAGCAATGAGAGGGTCTCTCAGACATACCTTTAGACAACCCATCCTCTTTCATTTTGTGATGGCTCCTGTAAATGAAATTTCCATGGAAACAAAATAACTGTCTATGCCATACTTTCCCCACATGAAATGCTTGAGGTATACTCTTTGCCCACTATAAAATCGGCCCAAGCAGCTGAACTCATAGCTATTACATAGAGCTTGCCCATTGGTGGAAGAAATAAACCGTCACTATTTATACAGACCTGATATGCCTTTGAGTCTGTCACTCTGCTGGCAAAAGTTGGAAATCCATGGATTCTTAACTTCTGTGGGTACTCCTACTGCTAATGGGCATATAATTGTTGCCCTATTACAAGCTATTCATCTCTCTTCTAAAATTGCTACTGTTCATTTTCCAGCCCATAATAAGGAGACTGATACTATATCTTCAGGACATGTCAGGACTGACAGCTGCTGAATATGCACCTGATAACAACCCCCGTATCCTTTATCTACTCTATTTTTAAGGCTGCCTTTACCCCTGACTAATATTATTAACCACCAGGCAAATGCCCCACAATCTGGAAAAGGCAAATAGATACAGAAGGGGGCCAAACAATTATCTGATGGGTTATATACTGGGTCAAACAGACTTCCTATCTTCTAACTTTTAACTTTTTGGTTTGCCATTATATGCTACTCAATGGGACATATGTGCATCAGGGGAGAATTAAGAAACTGAAAGACAGTTGATTTTCCCTGGCATCCACAAAATTTCTGACCAAATTTTTTCCCAGTACACTACTTTCTCCCCAAACTTCTGGGAGAAATCAATGTACCTCGAGAAGTCCTCCTATGCCCGTACTACTCTTCACACTCCAAATGGATTTTATAGACTTAGCCCCAGCTTTAGGCTATGTGCTTCTTATCATCCTGCAATGACCCCGTGCCTTACCTCATTCATAGCTCAGAATGTCATAAATACCTGCAATGACCCAAGGTGCCTTACCTCATCTGTAGCTCAGAAGGTCATAAATACCTCATTTTAATTTTCTGTCCCAGAATCTCTCATGTCTGCAGGGTCTCTGACTCTCTCATGTATGTGGGGTTCTTGTGTGCATAAAATCTGTCTACTCATCTATCTATCTTTCCTTCCTCTATTCAAACATTAATCCATCCATCAATTCCACCCATCCATTGCCAGGCATAATTCCTGGAGTGAATGCTACACTAAATAAACATTTTGTAGAATGAAGAATGATGAAAAAATGAATCATAAAAAATAAACCATCTAACTAATTATTTTTTAATTAAGATTTTTCTTCTAAAAACTGAAATACAAAACAAAACAAAACAAAACCCAAACATTTACCACTACAATTTTAAAACTGAAATATAAAATTTTGTAATGGCAAAAACTTTCTTCGGAATGTAAAGACTAAAAAAAAAAAAAACTAGTATATAAGGTGGTTTGTAAATATTGTGATTGTGTGTGTGAAAGAGAAAGGGGGAAGAGAGAGAAAAAAATCTTCAAAAATGTATGTTTGGCATTTCCTATATTAAAACAATTGAAAAAATTGTGGGAATCGGTACAAGGAATCTCTCATGGTAAATAAATTATCTTTTAAAAATTCTTGTATCAAAATTTTCTTCAACATTATTTAATATACAAGGTTTATGCTCTGCTTTGCAGCCAGTTATTGCAACTTTTCCTCTTAAACAAACAAACAAATAAACAAACAAAAAATCTAAACTCCTTCCTTTTTGTATGGAACTAATCTTATATCTGTTCCAGTATTTTTAGATAAATTTCTTACTTTATTTCTGCCTGTTTTATTTATAATAAGATTGTATTAGTTATCTATTACTGTGTAGCAAATTACCAAAAACTTACCACCTTGAAGCAACACACAGTGAATAAGATGGCAGCTTGTTGGTTTAAAGACAGAAGAAGAACAAGACTCTGGACGGAGTCTGTTAACAAGACAGTTTCACAAAATGTTGGCATAGGAGTGACATCTCTTTGCTTTTCTCAGTTCTACTAGTTAGAAGCAAGTCAGTCCTACCCACATTTCAGCAAAAGGTATGGCACTGAAATGTGACTACAGGAAGTGAATTTTATGGTGTCCACCTTAGAGTCTGTCTGCCACAATGATTTCTCCTATTTTATATAAGTTTTTCTTTTAATATCTGGACCCAGAAAATTGTTTCTTATGTAGTAGTTTTATATTTCTAGAACACATTTTTACTGTTAAAACTTAAGTTTGTTTCTGCTGTCAAATATGAGAGTCCTGCTCTGCCAGTCAGCTTCATTTTATAACCCTTCAGAATCTAATCACATATTTTTATTTGAAAAATGCAATTACAATTAATCTTGAAAATCAACTTCATATTCAATACTCTATAACAAGTCTTTTTTTAGTTTGTCAGGAAAAGTAATCTAAAGCATTTTATGCAGTGTGTGTGTGTGTGTGTGTGTGTGTGTGTGTGTGTGTGTGTGTGTGTGTGTGTAAAACAAGCTAAACCTAAGGCCTTAAAAATGGGGAAAGAAATCCAGAATAACTAATAAAACTTTTATACTGATTTTTCTTCTAATACGTGGTATCAATACTAAATATAGAAATAGTAGTCCTGAACAAAATATGAGTATTTTACTCTCAACAATAAGTAAATTTCTCTTGTTTTTCGTCTTTTAATTTTGTGTGTGTTTGCTGCTTTCATCTATGCATTGCTTATTGTGTTTTATGCATAGTTCCAAATAGTGTCATTCATTCCTTTCCATTTAAATAAAGGGGAAATCCCAGCTTATGTGTACAGATTTATAAAGACTTTTATATAAAATTATTTGTTTCCTTAATTAAAAAAAATCTATCTTTATAGCTTGGCTGATTTTGACTCACTATTAAACTTTGAGAGTCTATTACATGGAGAACATAAATATTTTACTGTCTATCCTCAAAGAAATTATAAGCACACTAAATTTGATGTGAGCCATATGGAGAGGGAAATTTCCTACTCAAGAGGGAAATACATCGAGAATATTCAAAATATAAACTAAAATTATCTGGCTGAAAATTAGAATTCTAAATGCTTCACTTTAGATTTAAATGTGCTTAATTAACAGCAGTATTTTTGTGCTTATTTTACTGATAAGGATGAAGAAAGAGGTTAAGTAAGGAGTATAGGGTAAAGAGTCAGAGAAGGAGTGAATGTTTTGCATCCAGCTTTATGATGAGGCTCTGAACGCTGATTAAGCCTGATGTGAGGCAGCCACACAGTGGGGGCGCTTCGGCATGCAGAGCTTCTGAAAGGGTACCCTGGGGACCCTCCTGTGGGGACCTAAGAAATCACTGAGAATGTCTTGGCCTCTAGGCAGCTAAACGTTTGTTAACATATTGTTGGATGGTGGTGAGACTGAGTCTTTCATATTTTAAATTGAACAGAAAGATTTCAAGCAATCTTGAAGCATATTCGACATCTCAAGAGCAGGAACAATATTATTTTCAGTATGATGTCATAAAATCCTAGTATAGCGCTGGCAATTCATACCTGTTCAATGTATGATTTCAGACCTGATCAATACTAATCTTTCACTTTATTTTGCAACACTTTAGTATCTTCTCTAGGGATTAGTAATGTAGTAGGTATGGGAGTGTTTTGAGTTTCAAAAAAAGTAATATACTTCCTGTTCAGAGATCCTTGTGTGTGGAATATGAATGTCAAAGTAGCTTAATAATAACTCTCCTAAAAGAACTGTTGAAATTATAAAATGAAGGGTAAAAAAGTTATCACATACCTTCTAAATGAATCATCACAGATTGCAATATCTTATGAGTTAAAAAAAATCTATTATTGATAGCACCCTAAATGATAGTTTCTTTATTTAATGTGATAAAAGAAACTTAGAAGATGTTGCACTATTTAGGCCTGCCTTACTAGCTGTGTTTCTGTATAATATATTAAGTATGTTTTTCTAAGGAATTGATATTTTAACCTCTCTTAGATATGATCATAAATTAATCAGTGGTGATGGAAATATAATTATCCATTTAAAATATCAGTAACTGAGAGTCACCTCTTAGAGATCTGAACCAGGACTTAACAAACTGACTCTCTGTTTTGGAAAGATTCCTATGTCAAGTCAATTTGGTTATCTATTTACTACAGATATAGCAGTTTACATAGAATCTTTGTCTTTGATTCCTCCCCAAGCCAGTGGAAACAGAGTACTAGGTGAACCCTATAGATCTCATTCTACCACATCACCTAAATGTGTATAAAATAACAAAATAAAATGAAATGTTAAAATTAAATTAAATTTAATTTAATTTAATTTAAAAATTCTGCAGATTGTTGCCCAGGGTTAGTTTTAAGGGGAAGGATAGGATAATGAAATGGAATTGGAGCTGGTTATATTATGGCAGTATTTTTCCCCACTCCCCCGATAAAAGTGTGGTTATCTTTGCTCATTTTAAGCGCTTGGATGTTAAAAAAATATAATTTCAACAACCTCATGCTGTTAAATAGGCTAAGATTAAAATGAAGGTTGTGAGCTTTTAATTCTCTTCAAATTAATAATTATCAAATTTGAGGGGTTTTTTTTTCTGTAATGATAATATTTCTATGACTACTTTTGTCCATATTGGGATGAGGAAAACTCAGATTCATAAAGAGAACTAAGAACTTGATAATGCTTTGGCTCTATTTTTTTCTTTTCAGAGAAGTCTAAAATAATTCAGAAAATAAATGTATTTCTCTAGCTTTGAAGGCCCTAACACATTAAATTTCACAAGTTCTTCTGGTAACTTATTTCCAAATTTTACCGTTAAGAAAGTCATTTGTGCAGTCAAAATTTTGTTTTGTTTTTATTAAAACATATTTCATCCATTTACTGGTCACATAAATGAATTGATATCCTCTATTAAGCTGTTAAATATACATTAAATCAAGCATCATTTTATTTTCAAAATTAAATATATGGTCTTGCAAATATTTTTGGTTCATAGGACTCATCATGAAACAACAGTTGGCATTGAAGAAGCAAATGATTCAATTCTAAAACTGCCATTTCTTAACTAAACAATGACAATTCATTTAACTTCTTTGAGCTAAATGAAATTTATTTAATATTTATTTCTACTTTACAGGGCTGTTATAATAATTAAATAAAATTGCATACTTACATCTACAGTCTGATATTTCACATGTGTTCAATATATTATGTCCCTAGTACCACCTCAGTCTAGATTGTTTGTTCACTTCTAATGGAATCTAGGTATTAAAAATTATAGTGAAAAACTGATTACTAATTTATATACTTAAGACTGTTTTATTTTTAAATAAGCAAATAATAATGAGTAACCTCATATTCTTTCATGTAGTAGCTGACAAACAATTCATTCTCTCACTGCATTTGAATCCCTTCATTTTCATTGGCTATGGAACTTATTCTCCAAAATCCCATAATCAGATCAATAGGGATAATTACTCAGGATAATTGCTATATCTTTCTAGCATTTAAAGTTTGATGTTTTGTTCTGCCCAAAATGAGTCAGGAGACATTATTTAAGAAAGTATAGTTCATTGTAGTGATAATTCCTATCTAAATAAAATTGCATTATTTTATATATTTATGTTATGTTGCGTTTAATCTGATTTAAATATTCTAATTACCAACACTGGCTCTCTCAGTATTTTAAGAACAATGTGTCCCATTCCTCTGTGAATGATGATTACTAAGGGCCAATGAATACTAGAAATACAGTAAGCTAAGAAGTGGAAGCAGCTAATGTTAGTTGGAGAAACTGAAAATTACAACTTCCTTCTTATTAGATAATATAATTACAGTGTCTCAAATGCAGAAAATTTGTATAATTATTCTGACATTTACCAAGCTTTTTGGAAGAGAAAGGATAAGATCTTAAGGAATGAGATTTTAAATTTGTAGATACTGACTTTATAAATAATGTGTGAGGGACTGGATGACCCAGCTATGATGACCATGGGTAGAGTTTCCCAGTTAATGGACACTCTTTTCATGCTAAACTCTCTTTGTGCCTATTGTTATTTCTTAATTTTAGGAGGAAATATGGGAAATTCTGAACCTGGGAGGTTGAAGGCACTTAGTTATAATTGAATGAATGAATGTATAAATTATCAAACTAAGATGAAATCCTTATAAGCATTATACTTTTCTACCTGTTGGTCAAGTTTTACTTTCACAATGTTATCTCTACATTGAGATACTATCAACTCACAGGTTTCTGGAAATTGAATGATACTATAAGTGAAAAAGGACAATGTCATACACTCACTTCTATGTTCATTCATTAAATACAAATTTGTTGAGTGGCTCTGGCATGCAAATCATTGTTCTGTGTGATTGGAATATATTAGTGAACGAAGTGAATTTGCAATCCTTTGTGATAATAATAGTAATGATGATGATGGTCATCAATATTATAAACAAAGCTAACAACTTAATAATGCATAATATGTACTATGTAATGCTGTAAGTACTTCATATATAATTTTAGTGCTTCCATAAAAACTATGAGTTATTTTGATTTATCTTTCCTCTATAAAATGAAGAATTGAAATATAGTGAGATTAAGAAACTTGCTTAAGGTGTTGGTGCTAGTAGATGACAGAACTGAGATGAAAGCCTAGGAGTCTGGCTCTATGACCTGTTCTTAACCATAACACCTAATTACACTAAGTGGCTAGTAGTTGATTCTCCCAATCAGTTATCTGAGAAACTTTAACACCAAATATGGTGCTACAGGGAGTGGGAATATGATGCTTTACTTGGACCCGGGGAAAGGTTAGATGACATTAGACATAATATAATATTTATTTTCAGTATGAATTTAAAATCTTTTAGGACTAATAAACATAGAATGCATTTGATCTAAGGGATTTGAATAATGTAAAATTGTTCAGCTACAAAGATCTTTACTTATTTAGTCAAAAACAAACCATTAATTGGTATAAGAGAAACATGATCATCTAGAACATAATTAACAATCATGGTAATACATAGTGTAGGGTTTGGACTCAGTTGCCTGGTGACAAATAAAGGCTCAGTGTTTTTACACACCGATCTGCCTCTATTGTGATTTTTATTTAAATGTAATTTATAAATGAATAGTTTATTTAAATTAATGAATACACATACATAAAAAAAGACATTCATTATTGCAACTTAGGAAATAATGCCATTCCAAAGTTTTTACTCCACAAGTGAACAATTCAAGCTTTTGCCTTCTATGTTAATTTAATATTGTCCTTATTGGAAGTAATTCTCTAAGTATTATTAGATTCCAACTATGAACAATGTTTATGCTTGCTAAAAACTGGTGGTAGAATAGCAAACTAGTTTGAAAAATAATCATTAAACCAACAATACGCCTGTTTTGATTGCTTTAACCACACAACAAAAACTGCAATAAACTTAACAACTTTGTATTTTAATAGCAAAATTCTTTTGAAAAGAATCACATGTCCCTTAAAGACTATGCTACTAATCAGTTTTTTCTACACTTAAAGATTATTTGCTTACTAAATATGAAAATTTACAATCTGATTTATTATTTATGTATTGGTTACCTATAGTACACAAAAATACTGTGCTATATACCTAAACATATACTTGTGGACACCTGTTCAATTAAAAACTGATAAAAAAATGGATGTATTTTAAAGAAAAATTTAAATGCTAGAGGTACAATATGCATTTTTATTGCTAATCATGTGAACATTCTCCCTCAGCATGATGGTTATATTTTAATATATTATGCTAAAGAAAAATGAACAAAACATGTTTCTTTTCAAGTTAATTTATAATGTCAATTCATGCATGAGAGTAATGAGATTAATAATAGAAAGTATAGATTTATTCATTCTCCTGATGATAAATCATGACAAGTCATTAGAGTCATTTAATTCGGATGCAGTAAAACCATGTGATGGCTGAGAGAACAGATGATATTATTTAGAACAGTTCATATGTAGTTGATGAGTTAAAATTAAGTCAGAGTTGTTAGTAGTATTCTAAAATTGTTTTACATTAATAGAAGTCTGGCAACTTTGAATACTGTGTAAATCGTATAAGAATTGAGTACTCCCTCTGAAGATTACAATACCACACATAGAATATTCTAAGCCCCAACAATTAAGTTAAAATATAGTAATAAACATAAAGAATATGAACTTTATTCCCAATCAAGCAATAAATGTTTATTTGTACGTTTTTCCTGGGCAAGCTATTATTTTGATTATTTTTCTACTTTTATTTTTATAATTATAGTTTTAAAATTATATAAGGCACCTAGTTCACAATTCAGACATTATAAAAGGTTTTCTCTTGCTTGCCTCTGTCACAAACTATTTTGGCCCCAGACCAGTAGTTCTCATGGATGGCAGCATGCTAGTATCATTTAGGGGACTTTTAAACTCCAAATACCGCGAGCTTCAATATCTGCAGTTTCACTCAGGTAACAATAGTGTTTAAAACTCCCCAGGTGACTCCCATGTGCGACCACGGTAGCAGGCCACTCTTCTATCCCTGTAGCATCACCTAAATCACTCAGAACCCCATCATTCTCAATCAAGGTCAGAACATTTATTAAATAATCAATGTTTTCTAATTGATTACTACTGAAATATAGACATGCACCCTTCACCTGAACCTAGTTTTTACATATCAAAGAGCAAAAGCTGCAGGTTGCAAGACAATCTAAGAATAAAGATCAAAATTTGCTCTTTTGCTTAATTGGTTTGTGCCAGAAAATCTAAGCAAAGATTTTGTCTTATTTTCATTGCAAGTTACAAAATGTTAGAAGAAGCTACAATTCAATCCCACTGTGATTCCTTATTTCTAAATATTGCTCTATTTCGGTGGCCACCAAGATACTCATATGGCCTTTATTAAGTACGATATCGGAATATCCTGATTTGCCGATTTTAATATTCCCAGTTCCTAGAATATTACCTGGCACATAACATGCTGTGATGATTAAAAGAGAAACCTGATAAAGGCTTAAACTGAAGCTCAATAGTATTATAGACTGATTATTGTACTGTCACAATATTCAAAACTAATTCAAAATGCCTCACATTCCTGGTTTGGAATTTATATGCAATTCCCTTCTGCAATCAGTTGTTGTGGCATGATCTTTCACTGCACATTATTAGAGGTATACTGTCTCCCAGAAAATATGAGAGAACACTTCCCAATTCATTTTATGAAGCTAATATTAATCTGATATCAAAACCAACCAAAGTACCAAAAATGCATATCACTATCTGGCATGAATATAGATGCAAAAGTTTTTATCAAAATGTTAGTAAATATAATTCAGCAATGTATTAAAATAATTTTGTATCATGATCCAGCGGGATTTATCTCAGAGATGCAATATTAGTTCATATTTGAAATCAATCAATGTAACCCAGCATATTACTAGACTGAAAAAGAAAAACACATGACTATGTCATCAAAGAAGAAAAAGTATTTTATGAAATTCAACAACCAATAATGATAAAACTTCTCAGAAAATATCATGAAACTTAATCAATTTGACAAAAAAAAATTAAAAATCTGCAATTAAATCATAATTAATAGTAAAAGACTAATTGCTCCTCTCTCCACCTCACCCCTCAAAATTGGAAAGAAGGCAAGAATTTCCACACTCAGTGTTCTCATTTAACATAATGTTGCAAAGTCTAGCCAGTTCAATAAAGTAATAAAAGGTAATAAAAGGAATATAGATCAGAAGAGAAGAAATAAAATTGCTCCTATTTGCAAATTTATTGTCTAAGTACAAAATTCGAATTAATCTAAAAAGAAGAAAAAAATCTTCTTAAACTAATAAGTTAATGCATTAAGGCTACATGATACAAGTTAAAAATCAATTGTATTCTATATGCTAGCAATAAATATGTAGAAATAGAAATTAAAGATATGATACAATTTACAATTGCTCAAAAATTAAAAGCTTAAGTTTAAATTTAATTAAACAGACACAGAACTTATATGCTGAAAACAACAAAATATTGAAGAAAGGAAGCTAAGTCTAAACAAATAAAGGGACATACCATACTCATGGATAGATGGAAAAAATACATTTTAGTGTGTTTTTATTAAAATTAAAAAATGCATACTTTAATCAAAATGTTTTATTTAAAAATAAATATAATATGATGTTTTTAATGTAGTAATGATATCAACTGACCCCAAATTGATATATAGATTTAACTCAATTCTTATCAAAATCCCAACAAATTTTTCATAGGTATAAAGAAGGTTATTCTAAAATGTATGTATAAAGGAAACAAAACCATAATAGCTAAAATAATTTGAAAAAAAATAAAGTGAAAGGAGTCAGTCTATTTGATATCATGATTTACAAAGCTATATTAATCAAGACAGTGTATTGGTAGAAAGAGAGATATATGAATCACGGAATAGATTAGAGAAACCAGAAATAGACCCAAACAAGCTATGCCAAGTTGATTTTTTAAATTTATTTTTCAACTATAGTTGACATACAATGTTATATTAGTTTCAGGTACACGACATAGTAATTAGTTGTTTATACACCTTATGAAATGATCACCCTGATAAGTCTAGTACACATATAACAACATACATAGCTATTACAATATTATTGATTATATTCCTTATGCTGTATTTTGTACTGCCATCACTATTTTTATAATATGCCTCGTTGAATTTTGACAAAGGTGCAGAAAGAATTCAATGTAGGAAGGATAGCCTTTTCAATAATGGTGCAAGAGTAACTGGATATTCATACATAGAAAAAATTAACTTAACCTTACACATTAAGAAAAAAAAATAACTAAAATGGATCAAAGAATTAAAGGTAAATATAAAAATGTAAAATTTAGAGAGAAAATGTATAGGAAAGATAGGAGAAAATCCTTGAGATTTAGAGCTAGGCAAAGAGTTTATAGATATGACATTAGAAGGATGACATATAAACACAAAAACTGATAGTAAGAATTTCATCAAAATTAAAAATAAATACTTTTGCTCTGTGAAACACCTTGTTAAGATGATGAAAAGGCAAGCAACAGCATGAGGGAAAATACATGCTTACCATGTATCTGTCAAAGAACTAGTATCTAGACTGAAAAAAAATAATTCTCAATACAAGAGAAAAAAATTAAAAATCAATTATAAATGGCAAAAGATGTGAAGAGATATTTCACTGAGTAATATACATTAATGGTAAGTATGTATACAAAAGTTTTTCAATGCCATGATCCACTAGGGAAATGCAAAAAAAAAAAAAAAAAATTCATAGAGCGATATATCTTTATACATCTATCTGAATGGCTAAAAATAAATAAATAAACAAACAAACAAACTGCAACTGCTAGCAAGAACGTGGGAGTTATTGGCTAACTTATACATTGTTGCTGGGAATATAAAATGGTGTAGCCACTCAGGAAAACAGTTTGTCAACTTCTTAAAAAGCTAAATGGGCAACTGTCGCATTCAGTGATATAGTTTTTATTTCATTATGATAAATACCAGGCCATAAGACTGTACTCCCTGGTATTTATCATGAAGAAATA
Source organism: Pteropus vampyrus (assembly GCF_000151845.1). Taxonomy (NCBI): domain Eukaryota; kingdom Metazoa; phylum Chordata; class Mammalia; order Chiroptera; family Pteropodidae; genus Pteropus; species Pteropus vampyrus. The sequence continues at coordinate 6,920,739 of NW_011888808.1, read as the reverse complement.
AAAACTATATCACTGAAAAACCTATATAGAAATGTTTATAGCAGCTGTATTCAGAATAACCAAAAACTGGAAACAACACACAAGCCTTTCGATAAGTAAATTTTTAAACAAGCCATAGTAGATCCATGCAATAGAATACTACTAAGAAATAAAAAGGAACCATTGATGATACATGCTATAATCTG
>NW_011888808.1:6915072-6920504 GCF_000151845.1 Pteropus vampyrus | reverse complement strand
GATGACATATAAACACAAAAACTGATAGTAAGAATTTCATCAAAATTAAAAATAAATACTTTTGCTCTGTGAAACACCTTGTTAAGATGATGAAAAGGCAAGCAACAGCATGAGGGAAAATACATGCTTACCATGTATCTGTCAAAGAACTAGTATCTAGACTGAAAAAAAATAATTCTCAATACAAGAGAAAAAAATTAAAAATCAATTATAAATGGCAAAAGATGTGAATAGATAATTCACTGAGTAATATACATTAATGGTAAGTATGTATACAAAAGTTTTTCAATGCCATGATCCACTAGGGAAATGCAAAAAAAAAAAAAAAAAATTCATAGAGCGATATATCTTTATACATCTATCTGAATGGTTAAAAATAAATAAATAAACAAACAAACAAACTGCAACTGCTAGCAAGAACGTGGGAGTTATTGGCTAACTTATACATTGTTGCTGGGAATATAAAACGGTGTAGCCACTCAGGAAAACAGTTTGTCAACTTCTTAAAAAGCTAAATGGGCAACTGTCGCATTCAGTGATATAGTTTTTATTTCATTATGATAAATACCAGGCCATAAGACTGTACTCCCTGGTATTTATCATGAAGAAATAAAAACTATATCACTGAAAAACCTATATAGAAATGTTTATAGCAGCTGTATTCAGAATAACCAAAAACTGGAAACAACACACAAGCCTTTCGATAAGTAAATTTTTAAACAAGCCATAGTAGATCCATGCAATAGAATACTACTAAGAAATAAAAAGGAACCATTGATGATACATGCTATAATCTGTATGAATCTCCAGATAATTATGCTGGGTGAAAAAAACTATTTCTGAAAGGTTACATATGGTATGATGTCATTTAAGAACATTCATAGAATGACCAAATTATGAAATAAGAGTGCATTAGTAATTGATGGAATATAAGGGGGAGTTGGGAGAGGAAAGGAACATGTGTGGGGGTGAGTAGGAGGTATAAAAGGGCAACATAAGTAATCTCTGTGGTGACAGAAATGTTCTGTATGTTTACCATATCAGTGTCAAAATCCTAGTTGTAATAGTGTACTATAATTTGCAAGAACTATAGTACAAGAGATTACCTTGGAAAAAAGTGGGCAAAGGGAACATGAGATTTCTTTGTGTTATTTTTTAATACTATATGCAATTCTACAATCATTTTAAAATTAAAAACCCAAAGGAAAATGAAAAAGTATGAACTAATTTATTTCTGATCAGCTCCAAATGATATGTATCAACTCTTTCATGACTAACAAAAACTCATGAAAATTAATGCTGGGATATTGTAATACTTTTTCTGAAGAAAATGTAATTTTGCTTCAAAGAATTTCAGAAATACTTTATGTTTTTAAGCCAAGCATTGTCATGTATTGCCATGCATTGCCAAAGCAAGATTATGAAGCATGGGTACTTTATTTCTCAAATGTTCCACTCATTAAAATAATCTCAAGCTTATGTTATTTATGATTTTATAATAAGTCTTTGAAAAATCAGTTGTCACTTTTTTAGAACATTTTATAAAAATATAACCTATGAAATCCCTTGATAAAGTGATAATCAAAATAACTTACCTGTGCCTGTGCTTACAAGTGCATAATTAAAAGAGTAGATCACATAAATGGTAGACAATTTTTGAATATTGAATAAGAAAATTAATCCCGAACAATGCATTACTGAAGTTGATAAGCATCATGAAACTTGGCATATATTTAACAATATCAGTGATGTTTAAGTTTACCTGCTTCACCATATGATATATATTTTAAATTCCTTACATTAACCTTTATAATTGGTCTAGGTGATATATAACACTATTTTCAGTGATGTAGAGAATACTATTTATATTTTTGTTATCTAATTTTTTTGAAAATTTTCACACATCTCCCAATAACATTGATAACAGAAAATATTATCTGTGTACTAGCAGTCATTGTGAAGGTTTTTCATCATTTGTATTATTTTATCTTTATCTGAAAGCACTGCTGGAGTTTATTTCCTCCAGGTCTTAGGCAGGTATTTTTTATCACAAAATTTTCAAAGTTGTTGAGATGACAACAACTGGGATAAGATGGGGGTTGGACAGACTCTTCTGTATGAGGATAAAATTAGTGTAGAAATGAGACTCATATATTTTTTAGTAAAAACAATGTTTTTTAGCAATTTTAAAAACATCTTAATACACCTCAGCAAAAATTTCACCATGTCAAATATCAAAGATAAAATGTTTAGGTTAAAATTTACCTATCCTCCTTTGCAGCATCTTAACCATTCCTGAGAATTAAATTTTTTTATCATATTTTATAATTTCGCAGGAGAAAACAATGGTAACTCTTAGATTATCTACCCAGTAATAATGTTCTTGGTTTTAAATCTATTTAAAATGCATTTAAATATATTTTTATTTACATTGTATGTTGTATTTTTAAGACATTTAATTGGTGTGTGTGCTTGTGTGTGTGAGTTTAGGATTTTGAAAGTGAAAATATTTAACCAGCTCATCTTTTGCTTTTTAAATGAATTCTTGTCATGTTTGTTAGTTTTCTTGTTTTTTCTTAATAAGTTAGAATCTTATAGAATCAAATATCAATATCTTTCTTGTGTACCTTTCTTTGATGTCATGCTCTATGGGTATTTTTCTACCTCCCAAGTATGTATCTCTGTGTGTGTGTGTGTGTGTGTGTGTATTTGTATATAATTTATGTTACATATATGTACATATATGGTATGCATATATTTTATTATATTTAAATCCAAAATTCACATATTTATTTCAGTATTTTGCTACAAACTTATTTTAGTATTTTTGTATGCCTTGTCTATGTCTAATTCTACTAATCCAATCAATATTTTTGAAGGACAGACATATAGTAATATCTGGTTGCATTACTAAGAAAACTGAAAAAGTAAAAATATGTAGGGTTTACAAAAATGTGCCTATGAATGACTGTTTGAAAGTCAAATATAAAGATCAAAATGGAAACAGAGCTCTGTCTGTGCTTATGTTTTCTATGTTGCCTCTGCTAAGAAAACTCAAATTTAACACACAAATTTTGTTACAATTTAGTAGGAAATAGCTTAAATTAATTTATCCCTCAACCGAATTATATTGAGTATGTAGCATTTAACCAGGAACTTTATAACCATAAATATTAGTTTTTAGTTTTGAATGTGTAAAATCATTTATTCTTTAGTTTATGAGCTTGGTTTCTGTTTAGCAAATGGAGTCTGTTGCCCGTTATTAGGAAAAGAAGATGAGCACTTCTGCCACTGCATCTTGGTATCTGAGTTATGAAGGAACACAACGCAAATGCTAAATAGAACACTGCTTTACCAGCATAGAAAGAGACAGAACAAGATCAGCTTCAACAATGAGCATCAGTCTCTCATGGTCAGGGGGCTCCTCACAGGGCAGCCAACCCAGGGTGACTTATGCTGCAGCTGGGGGACTCTGTCCCCTCCCCAGAGGGGACAGATACAGTGCGTGGTTGGCAAGTGCTATCTGATACACAGACTCAAGCACAACAAGGGGCACACATTGGGTCTGAATCAGGGAAAAATTTCCCCACACAGAGTGATAAGCCCAACACAAGCTGTGAGGACTCTCTCGCCATAAGAAAGTGTGTCAGTCCCAAAGCCTATTCTTACATTGTTGAGAGGAAGTCAAGACTACTGCCTTTCCCAACAGTTTCATCAGGATTTTCTTTTTTTCCATATTTTTACCTTAGCACTAAAAATTAGAATATAACACCAAAAGAGGACTCCACAGAGAAGCCATTAGATAATGAGAGGATAACTCAGTTTTACAGCCATTTATAATAAAACAAAGTGGCCAGAGAATAAAACAGAACAGAACAAGACAAAAACCTAAAATACCAAAGGGAAGTCAATTCATTCCAAACATTTTTATATTGAATACATACTTGTTACAAAATATTGTGTAACCTGACTTAAACATCTTGGTTTTTACTCTTCACAAAAACTCTGACTATCATAAACTTAGATATCTTTATTAGCATTTCATTGGCATGAAAATTGGAATTCAGATCTATTTATAAGGTGTGGCAGAAACATTTTAATCATAAACTGCCTCTCAGGCCTTTACTCATAGTTATTTGCTTTCAATTTGTAAATTTCTGCACTTTATTTTCCCAGTATATAGCCTTTGTAAGGTAATAAAATAGAATTTAAGGGCATCTTCTTAAAATTAAGAATAGTGCTAAGTAAAGAACACTGGATGACAAAAATTAGAAATTTATTTGACCCAATATGGAATGTATAACAGAAGAATTTCATATCTCGAAAAAGTTCAAATAGACGAAGACCAACTTAATATACTCACTTTAATATTTCCTAAAATAAACATTATATTATGGCAGGAAAAAATAACAACAATGTATCATGATCGAAAAAGGATTATGTTCAATAATGTTGGGAAATAACACAAAATTGTAGTAAAATTTAACTAATATATCACAGTAAAAGGTGTTGGCAGTCATAGAAAAAGCCAACAGCTCACAATAATTCCACTTAAATAGAACCTGTAATTTCTCCAATGTGCTTATATATATCAAACATTTACTACATATAAAAATTTATAGCTGAATGTATGCATATTTGTATGCAGACTACAACCTTTCTATAGATTGGATTTCACAATCTATTAATAAGTTTGTTGATTAAAACCTAAAACAGAGTTTCCCCGAAGATGAGAATAAAATTAAAAAGCTCAATACAAGTGTGTAAGCATTCGCTCTTGCACAAGGGAAAAGTTTAGACTCTCATTAAAAATACCTTTATTTGAGACTTTCCTAAATAATATTTAATATTGTAATCATGATATCTTCATTGCAAGAATGTTCTCCTAGTTACTTATCTCTTGTTTATCATTACATCTGTAATTGAAAATCACTCTCCCACAATTACTACAAGCCACTAACATATATGTTATAGTAACTCTAGTAACTACTGTTTCGTTGGGTGATTTCAAAATTTGTTTTCATAAAATTTATTATTCCTTGTTATGTACTAGGAAAGAAACTAATTTATAAATTTACAAATTGAAAATATACTTCTTTGGGGTAAAACAATACATAAATTAGCACAAAAACTAGATATGTAAATTACCTACAAAATATTAGATATTAGCTGCAAAAAGTATGTAAATTAGCTGCAAAAATTATTGTCTAAGGTTTACTACAAATATGCATGTGTAGTAATTGTTCTCTGATTAGCAGAATTTCTTGGACATTATTGCATCGTATGTATCTCTCTCAATATCTTCATTCAGAACTACATGAATATTTACACTGACATCTGCAATCAAGTACAAAGCAATATCTGGCAATAGATAATTTTGAAGCAATGAGATAATGTCAACATCTTAAACGTTCATCTCTTCTCCAATAAAA
>NW_011888808.1:6911727-6914182 GCF_000151845.1 Pteropus vampyrus | reverse complement strand
TTTTACAGCCATTTATAATAAAACAAAGTGGCCAGAGAATAAAACAGAACAGAACAAGACAAAAACCTAAAATACCAAAGGGAAGTCAATTCATTCCAAACATTTTTATATTGAATACATACTTGTTACAAAATATTGTGTAACCTGACTTAAACATCTTGGTTTTTACTCTTCACAAAAACTCTGACTATCATAAACTTAGATATCTTTATTAGCATTTCATTGGCATGAAAATTGGAATTCAGATCTATTTATAAGGTGTGGCAGAAACATTTTAATCATAAACTGCCTCTCAGGCCTTTATTCATAGTTATTTGCTTTCAATTTGTAAATTTCTGCACTTTATTTTCCCAGTATATAGCCTTTGTAAGGTAATAAAATAGAATTTAAGGGCATCTTCTTAAAATTAAGAATAGTGCTAAGTAAAGAACACTGGATGACAAAAATTAGAAATTTATTTGACCCAATATGGAATGTATAACAGAAGAATTTCATATCTCGAAAAAGTTCAAATAGACGAAGACCAACTTAATATACTCACTTTAATATTTCCTAAAATAAACATTATATTATGGCAGGAAAAAATAACAACAATGTATCATGATCGAAAAAGGATTATGTTCAATAATGTTGGGAAATAACACAAAATTGTAGTAAAATTTAACTAATATATCACAGTAAAAGGTGTTGGCAGTCATAGAAAAAGCCAACAGCTCACAATAATTCCACTTAAATAGAACCTGTAATTTCTCCAATGTGCTTATATATATCAAACATTTACTACATATAAAAATTTATAGCTGAATGTATGCATATTTGTATGCAGACTACAACCTTTCTATAGATTGGATTTCACAATCTATTAATAAGTTTGTTGATTAAAACCTAAAACAGAGTTTCCCCGAAGATGAGAATAAAATTAAAAAGCTCAATACAAGTGTGTAAGCATTCGCTCTTGCACAAGGGAAAAGTTTAGACTCTCATTAAAAATACCTTTATTTGAGACTTTCCTAAATAATATTTAATATTGTAATCATGATATCTTCATTGCAAGAATGTTCTCCTAGTTACTTATCTCTTGTTTATCATTACATCTGTAATTGAAAATCACTCTCCCACAATTACTACAAGCCACTAACATATATGTTATAGTAACTCTAGTAACTACTGTTTCGTTGGGTGATTTCAAAATTTGTTTTCATAAAATTTATTATTCCTTGTTATGTACTAGGAAAGAAACTAATTTATAAATTTACAAATTGAAAATATACTTCTTTGGGGTAAAACAATACATAAATTAGCACAAAAACTAGATATGTAAATTACCTACAAAATATTAGATATTAGCTGCAAAAAGTATGTAAATTAGCTGCAAAAATTATTGTCTAAGGTTTACTACAAATATGCATGTGTAGTAATTGTTCTCTGATTAGCAGAATTTCTTGGACATTATTGCATCGTATGTATCTCTCTCAATATCTTCATTCAGAACTACATGAATATTTACACTGACATCTGCAATCAAGTACAAAGCAATATCTGGCAATAGATAATTTTGAAGCAATGAGATAATGTCAACATCTTAAACGTTCATCTCTTCTCCAATAAAATTATACTGAAATTACAATCTTAATATTTTTTGATAGAAACAAAGCAGTTAATAAGCATTATAATGAGCAAAGATAATAAATAAACAGGTCAGCAGCCTGAATAAATGAGTAGAGTTTTGTTGCTATATAATGGACTAATATGCACCAATGGACACAATTAACATCTTAAATATATATCAGTTATACTTAAAATAGAATGAAATTCATCCTTCTTGAATTTGGTCCCCTTTAGGATGAATCGGCCTTTTTGCCTCTCATTGGAAGTAGATATTAATTTTATCACTCCCTTTTGCTCCCTGTTTTCATTACCCAGGTCCCATTCCACTAACCCAACATCCCAGCAGTATGCACTTTCTAACTATACTACGAAGTCTGTATAGTTGCTAATAATCTAGAGAAATAAATGTGCTTCCCTCTAGATATCATTCAAGCATTGACAAGATATGATCCATGAGACTGTGATCTTGCACACCACCTGCTTTTCCTTTCAATAATATAAGGAATTATCGTGGAACAGACTGTCTAAAGAAATATCTCTATATTCTTGGATAACCAACTATTGGATAAACAACTATTTTAAATAAGAATTGAATAATATAAATTCTTAGTAAATTACTTTAGTTATTCATTAATTCATTCCTTTAGCAAACATTTGGTGAGTATAACACTCATCTAGGTTCTACCTGTGCAAAGATAAATATAACATGGTCCACCTGAATGACAATTTTTGTTTTAAAATTTTTTAATTATTTTAAATATTATATTTTCATAACTTTAAATTATCAATATGATTTCAGATGTAGAATACTTTGTTCAGATATTCACTCATGCATGCATCCAAAAAA
>NW_011888808.1:6908864-6911677 GCF_000151845.1 Pteropus vampyrus | reverse complement strand
TTGAGATGATCTTACTAAGGGAAATAAATCAGACAGAAAAAGTTGAGAACCACATAATTTCACTGATAAGTGAGATCGAAAACTGAAAGCAACAAATGAACAAAAAAAAAAAAAAAAACAAGCAGAGACTCGTGGACACAGACAACAGTTTAGCGGTTACCAGAGGGAAGGGAGCATGGAGGGAGGTAGATAAAGGTAACAGGGGCCAAATATATGGTGACAGAAGGAAATATAACTTTGAGTTGTGAACGCGCAATGCAATATACATATGATGTATTCAGAGAAGAATTGGTTTCCTGTCTTTTCAGATTCCATGAGGCTGCCTGCATTCCTAGGCTCATGGCCCCTTCCTTATATCACTCCAACCTTCTGTTTCACACCAATCTCTTGTTTCTGCTATCTTATCTCCTGTCTGCATCTGACTCCTATGTCTCTTTTATGAAGAATCCACCAGATAATCAAGATAATCTCCCAGTCTCAAAACTGTAACTTGATTATATCTGCAAAGTACCTTTTGCCATGTAAGATAATATTCTCAGATTACTGGAATTAGGACATAAATATTTTTTGAGGCCCTGTGGGTATTATTCAGCCTATTGCAAATCAGATCATATATAGTGTCATCTTTTGCTTAGAGTGCTATTTATCTATGAGGATTAAGGAATACTTCATTAGTAATGTTACATGATGGACATAAGGAATTAAGCCATGAAGATAAGTGGAAAAAAAAAAAAAAAAAGTTCCAGACAGAGGAAACATTAAGCCAAAGAAACTGAGGTGTGAGCAGTGTTCCAGGCTGAGGAATAGTGAGGAATGTGAGTGGAGTTTGGTGAGCTAGCTGAAGAACCTTAGATGTTGAAATTATAGAGGTAGAGCTAGGAGAAATCTGGATAGAAGGCCTTACCAGACACTTTAAGGGTCCTGCATTTCACTCTCAACGAGAAAAAAAAAGGCATTGGAAGACTTTCCCTTGAAAAGGACAGAACGAGAAACTTGAATATATAAACCTTAACGATACATAACTGGTATTCAAAGCCATGAATGAGATCTTCAAAGGAACAAATTCAATTAGAAAGAAGGAAAGTGCTTTAGTCTGAGCAAGAGAATAGCCAAAATGAAAAAGTCAGGGAAATGAGGAAGAAACCAACAAGTACAAGAAAGAACAGCCGGTGGAAGCAAAATGAAGAAAGGCGTTCAAGAAAAAGAGTGGGCAACTGTTTCAATTGTTGCTAATATTTTAAATAAAGTAACTGAGAACTATTTCTATCATGATTAATTTTGGGAGCTGCCACATGTGAGAGAAGCATATAGGAACATCAACACAAATGTGCCTTTCTTACCTCTGGACAAACCCTGCTTTTCCCAAGCAAAAGAGCAATTGATGAAATTTTCAACACTGACTTAGCAGTGGAATAATATAAATTTCCTCTTTCCCACCAACTTCATCATCCTGACTTTCTCTTCCACCAAATTTATCCAGATCTCTCTTAACAATCTATGGGCCCCAGAGAGACTTGTAAAACACCACATAAGGACGGAGATACAGGAAGGAGGAAAATTTCCAGCAATGAAATCACCAGACAGAGGAGATATTTGCAAAAGCTGAGAAGATAAATATTTTCCTGTCTTCAAGAAGGAAATAGCTATAAGCTATTTTCCATTGTATCTGATATGGGGCACTAAGTCGCTACATAAATACATTCATATGTATACTTTACACAAATATATCTGTGTCCACATTTTGTGTAAAACTGATGACTTAAATTTTATTTCAGATAAAATAGCTTTTCATTTGCATAGAATAGGATTTAATTTCCAAAAAATAAAAATAAAAAAAGAAATTGTCTAAGAAATAAAGGTCTCATAACATCTGGTGGTCCAAACACAGTGCTGTAGCCTTTGAAAGATAATTCCCATTGGCACTGCTCATTTTCACCATCTCACACTTTTAGGATGTACACATATTTGTAAGCTTACTAGCAGTCTGTCATATAACTCTAAAATAATACACTCCATATAAACTATTTGCTATATCTAAAACCACTTGCAATAAAATAAATTCGATATATATTTTCAACTGATAATGCACCCAATATCAATGGCTCCTGTTCAAAAGTAAATAAATTTAAATAAGTTTAAAATAAGAAAACATTTTAAATTGCAATGTTATTAAAAAATCAGAAATATTGCTCTTTTTCTAAGAAAATGAGCAAATATTTATTATTATTACTTTTTAACAGATAATAAGATGGTCTATTATTCAAAGAGACACTAGCTTTATTTATTTATTATTAAATTTATTGGGGTGACATTGGTTAATAAAATTATATAGGTTTCAAATGTACAATTCAATAATATAACATCTGTATATTGCATTATGTTTTCACCAACCAAAGTTAAATCTTCCATCACCACATATGTGACTCTCTTTACCCTGATCTACCTGCCCTCCTCCCCACTTTCCTTTTCCTTCTGGTAACCACTAAACTGTTGTCTCTGTCTGTGAGTTTTTGTTTGTTTGTTTTGTTTGTTAGCTTTAATCAGTTATCAATCTTTGGCTAATAATATTTTAGGTTTCTTTTAAACAGCAAAAAATAGCAAAAACAAATAATTTTCTTAAATTCTTAAAGTCTATATTCACTTATCAGGAAATCAAAATCATGAGTCTTCCTTTAGAGAATCTGATGAGAGAAATGGATGTTCTGCAAAATAATACATTAACACAAAATTTTGTATTAACGATCTCCTGAAATTCAACACTAGATCCCCTCCAAGAGATCTACCCCGCCATAGCCCCACATTAAAACCCTCTG
>NW_011888808.1:6894528-6908814 GCF_000151845.1 Pteropus vampyrus | reverse complement strand
TGTTGCTAATATTTTAAATAAAGTAACTGAGAACTATTTCTATCATGATTAATTTTGGGAGCTGCCACATGTGAGAGAAGCATATAGGAACATCAACACAAATGTGCCTTTCTTACCTCTGGACAAACTCTGCTTTTCCCAAGCAAAAGAGCAATTGATGAAATTTTCAACACTGACTTAGCAGTGGAATAATATAAATTTCCTCTTTCCCACCAACTTCATCATCCTGACTTTCTCTTCCACCAAATTTATCCAGATCTCTCTTAACAATCTATGGGCCCCAGAGAGACTTGTAAAACACCACATAAGGATGGAGATACAGGAAGGAGGAAAATTTCCAGCAATGAAATCACCAGACAGAGGAGATATTTGCAAAAGCTGAGAAGATAAATATTTTCCTGTCTTCAAGAAGGAAATAGCTATAAGCTATTTTCCATTGTATCTGATATGGGGCACTAAGTCGCTACATAAATACATTCATATGTATACTTTACACAAATATATCTGTGTCCACATTTTGTGTAAAACTGATGACTTAAATTTTATTTCAGATAAAATAGCTTTTCATTTGCATAGAATAGGATTTAATTTCCAAAAAATAAAAATAAAAAAAGAAATTGTCTAAGAAATAAAGGTCTCATAACATCTGGTGGTCCAAACACAGTGCTGTAGCCTTTGAAAGATAATTCCCATTGGCACTGCTCATTTTCACCATCTCACACTTTTAGGATGTACACATATTTGTAAGCTTACTAGCAGTCTGTCATATAACTCTAAAATAATACACTCCATATAAACTATTTGCTATATCTAAAACCACTTGCAATAAAATAAATTCGATATATATTTTCAACTGATAATGCACCCAATATCAATGGCTCCTGTTCAAAAGTAAATAAATTTAAATAAGTTTAAAATAAGAAAACATTTTAAATTGCAATGTTATTAAAAAATCAGAAATATTGCTCTTTTTCTAAGAAAATGAGCAAATATTTATTATTATTACTTTTTAACAGATAATAAGATGGTCTATTATTCAAAGAGACACTAGCTTTATTTATTTATTATTAAATTTATTGGGGTGACATTGGTTAATAAAATTATATAGGTTTCAAATGTACAATTCAATAATATAACATCTGTATATTGCATTATGTTTTCACCAACCAAAGTTAAATCTTCCATCACCACATATGTGACTCTCTTTACCCTGATCTACCTGCCCTCCTCCCCACTTTCCTTTTCCTTCTGGTAACCACTAAACTGTTGTCTCTGTCTGTGAGTTTTTGTTTGTTTGTTTTGTTTGTTAGCTTTAATCAGTTATCAATCTTTGGCTAATAATATTTTAGGTTTCTTTTAAACAGCAAAAAATAGCAAAAACAAATAATTTTCTTAAATTCTTAAAGTCTATATTCACTTATCAGGAAATCAAAATCATGAGTCTTCCTTTAGAGAATCTGATGAGAGAAATGGATGTTCTGCAAAATAATACATTAACACAAAATTTTGTATTAACGGTCTCCTGAAATTCAACACTAGATCCCCTCCAAGAGATCTACCCCGCCATAGCCCCACATTAAAACCCTCTGACTCAATTTTATTTGCTACATATTTTTAATGTGAATGGTTTTCTTTGGAGAAAAACTTAGATGTTTCTCCTACTAAAATAATATGCCCTGCCTGCAGTATACCTTCTTTCTATTCCAGTTAAGTGAAGAATATTTCTGGATTTGAAAGATAGTGAAAAGCATTGCTCTGTCTGTCACTCATCATACCTTTTAAGATTCATTCAGTAAATCAATATATCAATAACAGAAAATATATCTGCTTTTATTGTAAATCAACACAATGAACAAAAGTATGTTGTTTAAACACTGATAACATACTTCGATGCATCTGCTTATTTTTGAAATATTAGGACATTTTAAGTATGTTAAAAAAAGAGTTGATGCATTCACACAAAGTAAAACTAAGAGGAAATGTTGATTTTTTAAAAATTTTAGGTTTACTAAATAGCTTTGAGGAAGCATGAGATCCAGTACCAATATTTGTGAATTAAAGTATAATAAAAATTCATTTTTACTAAATTTTGATACTTCTGCATCAGTGTAAGAGTTTGCAACATCACTAGTAAAATAAAGACAGTGACTTGGTCATATTTTCTTTCACTGAGAATTTTGAGGAAAGAAAAAATATATTTTTAATTCTTTAAATGTAAATATTCATATTACCTTTTTGTCTTTAAAAACAAGGGTACTCAGCCAAATATAAATATTATATAACTTTAAAAAATATTATCCCTCAAAAGAATTTATGTATATATGTTTATATATAATGTTAATATACACATAAACATTATTCCCTCAAAAGAATATATGTGTGTGTGTGTGTGTGTGTGTGTGTGTATGTATATAAAGAATTTATTTGTGTATGTGTGTGTGCGTGTGTGTGTGTATACAACTTTTGGCTGATAATAATTGAAACATTTTTAAAAGGCCAAAGAAAATTACAAAACAAATATATATTTTATATATATGATATATATAATATATATGCTTATATTGAGATGTCTATGAATGTTTGTTAACTTTAAAGACAAGATTTTAAGTCTGCAGTCTGTATCACGACATTAAAAAATTAGAGGATGAACCCTTTCACGCAGCTGATTTTTGATGATTTTGCAAGGACAAATCTTAGTCATTTGAAATTCATCAGTAGCATTTTCCTGAAGATACATCAATGGTGTGGTGAAGCATTGAATTTATGTAGAACGAACTAATCATAAAATCATACCATGATGAAATACGAGCCACAAAATAGCATAGCCATGCTTCTTTTGAATCAAACATAGTCATCTAGAGTCACCAAAGGTGATTAGTTTCTGAAATGAAAATCAGATTTAAATCTAAATATTCTTATTTACTCCAATGAATCAAATATAATGATAAGAACATGCATAAATAAATACTTAGACATTTGCAAGATCAAATAAAAAGCCAAGAAAAAGAAATATGAGAATACTAAGAAGAATAAGACAAGAAATATTTCCTACAAGACGGCAAAAAAGAAGGCAAAAATTATACTGAAAGTATAAAAAAAATGGTAAAACAGTAGACAAAGAGACAAAGAGAACAGAAAAAATAAGATGTTAAACCATTTTAAACTTTAAAATTTTTATTTACTAGAGAAGCATTACAAATCCAGAGAGAAATTCATTCAATAAATATTATTAGATAATCGACTATCTATAAAGAAAATAATAAAGCTGATCTACTCATACCACATGAAACAAAATTCCCAGGTAGATTAAGGACATAAGAATTTAAACACTAGTCTCAAATGATATCTAGAAAATAGGATACTATCTTTATGTTGAGTAGAATAGAAATTGTTTTAAAAATGATAGCATGAGGATTAAAATGAAGACAGATATTTAGTAACATTCAAAATTTTCTTCTGACTGACAAAAGATAAAATAAGTAACATTTTAATATAAGCCACTAACTGGGGGGAGGCATTTCAAAATATCTCACTAATCAAGGATTATTACCCAAAATATATACAGAATTTCTGCAAAGCAATAAAAATTTTAAAAACTCAATAATAAAACACAAAAATGAAAAACTCTAAATTATCAGTAACTATGTGAAAAGTTGAATTTTACACATAGTCCAGACAATACACAATGAAAAAACAATGAGATATCATTTCAATAGATCAGATTGATAAATATTAAAATGACTGACAAGTGTAAGAATTTCATCGATGTATAACCAAGGTAACACTGATGTAGTAACTAGCAAAAGTATAAATTATCACAGTCACTTTAAAGACAATAAAGTTGAATAAATATATATACTCCTCAACTTACAATAGGGTTATATTCTGATAAACCCATTGTAGGTTGAAAATATTATACATCAAAAATTCATTTAATATAACTAACCTATGAAACATCAGAGCTTAGCCTAACCTACTTAAATGTGCTCAGAACACTTACGTTAGCCTACAATTGGGCAAAATCTTCTAACACAATGGATACACCATAGAGTATCATTTTTTTACTTTCAAAATCACAAGGTTGACTGGGATCTTGAGGCTCACTGCCACTGCCCAGCATCAGGAGAGAGTATCATACCACTTACTGGTAGCCCAGAAAAAGATCAAAATTCAAAATTTGAAGTACTGCTTTTGCACCATCATGAAGTCAAAAAAATCATAAGCCAAATCACTGTAAGTCGGGAACTGTCTGTGTTTATGTATATATGGATACACATACATATGTCTATCATTATCTATCATCTGTCCTTTAACTCGGAAATTCTATTTCTAATCACACATACACCACACATACATACACACACACTAATGCTTTGAAACTAGAGAACAACTGCAAAAAGAAGCCAGGAAGAACCACAAATTAAACAACATGCTACTGAAGAATAATTGGGTCAGGGAAGAAATAAAAAGAGAGATCAAGAGATACATGGAAATGAATGATAATGATAATACAACATATCAAAACTTTCGAGACATGGCAAAAGCAGTCATAAGAGGAAAGTTCATATCATTACAGGCCTATCTTCAAAAACAAGAACGAGCCCAAATAAACAACCTAATGCTTAATCTTAAAAAACTAGAAAAGAAAGAACAAATGAGACCTAATGTCAGCAGAAGGAAAGAAATAATAAAAATTAGAGCAGAAATAAATGAAATTGAAAACAAACAAACAAAAAACAATAGAAAAAAATAAATACAACAAAGAGCTGGTTCTTTGAGAAGGTTAATAAAATTGACAAACCCCTGGCTAGACTCACTAAAGAAAAAAGAGAAAGGACACAAATTAACAAAATCAGGGATGAAAGAAGAGAAATTATGACTGACATCATGGTAATACAAAGTATCACGCAAGAATACTATGAGAAGTATATAACACCAAATTTAATAACCTAGAAGAAATGGATTAGTACTTAGAAAAATACAATCTTCCTAGACTTAATCAAGAAGATCTGGAAAAATCAAAATAGACCAATCAGCAGAATAGAAATTGAAACAATCATCAAAAACCTACCAAAAAGGAAAAGTCCAGGACCAGTTGGCTTCACGAGTGAATTCTACCAAACATTCAAATATTTAATACCTATTCTCCTTAAACTCTTCCAAAAAATCGAAGAGGAGGCAATAATACTTCCAAAAAATTGAAGAGGAGGGCAATAATACTTAAAACTCATTTTATGAGCCAAATATTACTCTGATATCAAAACCTGGTAAAGATAACACAAAAAAGAAAACTACAGACCAATATCTTTCATGAACACAGATGCAAAAATCATAAATAAGATACTAGTGAACCAAACACAGCAACATATTAAAAAGATGATACACCATGATCAAGTGGGCTTCATCCCAGGGGCACAGGGATGGTTCAACAGATGCAAATCGATTACTGTGATACATCACATAAATTAAAAAATAAGAATCATATGATCATATCAATAGATGCAGAACAAGTCTTCACCAAGATACAGCATCCATTTATGATCAAAACACTTAACAAAATTGGTATAGAAGGAAAGTACTTTAACATAATAAAGGCCATATATGACAAACCCTCAGTCAACATTATACTTAATGGTGAAAAACTAAAAACCTTCTCTCTAAGGTCAGGAACAAGGCAAGGCTGTCCACTATCACCACTGTTATTCAATATAACATTGGAGGTCCTAGTGAGTGCAATCAGGCAAGAGAAAGATATAAAAGGCATCCAGATAGGAAATGAAGAAATCAAACTGTCACTATTTGCAAATGGCATAATTCTCTATATAGAAAAGCCCTAAAGACTCCACAAGAACATTACTAGAACCCATAGGCAAATACAGTAAAGTCTCTGAATACAAAACCAACGTTTAAAAATCCATAGTGTTCCTATACTCTAATAATGAAGTGTCAGAAAAAGAAGTGGAAAAAATAATTCTTTTTGCAATTGCAACAAAAAGAATAAAATACCTAGGAATAAATTTAATGAAACATGTGAAGGACCTATATAATGAAAACTATAAGATCTTATTAAAAGAAATTGAAGAACATACAAAAAAATGGAAAGATATTCCGTGTTCTTGGATTGGAAGAATCAACATAGTTAAAATGACCATATTACCTAAAGCATTATACAGATCTAATGCAATCTCCATTAAAATCCCAGTGTCATTTTTTAAAGAAATAGAACAAAAAATCAACAGATTTGTATGGAAGCACAAAAGACCCCGAATTGCCAAAGCCATCCTGAGAAAAAAGAATGAGGCTGGAAGTATCACTCTGCCTGACTTCAAATTATACTATAAAGTGACAATAATCAAAACAGCATGGTATTGGCAGCAAAACAGACACACTGACTAGTGCAATAGAATCGAGATTCCAGAAGTAAACCCATATTTATATGGGCAAATAATTTTTGACAAAAAAGCCAAAAACATACAGTGGAAAAAGGAAAGCCTCTTCAATAAATGGTGCTGAGAAAATTGGAAGGCCATTTGCAAAAGAATGAAACTAGACTGTTGTCTATCACCACACGCCAAAATTAATTCAAAATGGATTAAGGACCTGAATATAAGACCAAAATCAATAAAATGCATAGAAGAAAACATAAGAACTAAACTCAAGAACTTGGACTTAAGGAGGATTTTATAAATTTGACCTCAAAGGCAAGGGAAATAAAAGCAAAAATAAATGAATGGGACTACATCAAACTAAAAAGCTTCTGCTCAGCAAAAGAAATCATCAACAGGTAAAGAGACAACCATCCGAATGGGAAAATATATTTGCAAGCAATGCCTCCGATAAGGGCCTAATATCCAAAATATACAAAGAACTCATACAATTCAATAACAACAACAAAACAAATGATCCAATCAAAAAATGGGCAGAGGACCTGAACAGACACTTCTCCGAAGAGGATATACAAATGGCCAACAAATATATGAAAAGATGCTCAACATCACTAGCTATTAGAGAAATGCAAATCAAAACCACAATGAGATACCATCTTGCACCTGTTGAATAGCTATAATCAACAGGACAAGCAATAACAAATGTTGGAGAGGCTGTGGAGAAATAGGAACCCTCATACACTGCTGGTGGGACTGCAAATTGGTACAGCCACTATGGAAAACAGTATGATGGTTTCTCAAAAAACTAAAACTTGATCTACCATATGATCTCGCAATCCCACTACTGGGTATTTACCCCAAAGACTTGAAAATCCATATACAAAAAGACATTTGCACACCAATGTTCATTGCAGCTTTATTCATAGTGGCCAGGACATGGAAGCAACTAAAGTGTCCTACGATAGATGATTGGCTAAAGAAGCTGTGGTACATATATACAATGGAATATTACTCAGCCATAAGAAGAGATAAAATACTGCCATTTGTGACAACATGGATGACCTAGAGATAATCATGCTAAGCGAAATAATCTAGACTGAAAAAATTGAAAATCACATGATATCATTTATATGTGGGATATAAACCTAAAAGAAACAAATGAAAAAGCAAACAAACAGAAACTCAGGGACATGGACAATGGATAGTGGTTAACAGAGGGAAGCGGGTAGAGTAGGAAGGGAGAGGTAGACGAGGTAAAGGGAGTCAAATATGGGGGGGAGGGGAAGGGGGAAGTGGGTAAAGGGGATCAAATATATGGTAGCTGAAGGAAACTGGACTTTGGGTGGCAATCAAACAATAGAATATACAGATGTCAAACTATAATGTACACCTGAAAATTACATAATTGTATTAACCAAATGTTACCCCAATAAACTTAATAAAAAAATAAAATAAAATAAAATAAAATTAGCTGGATTTTCCTCATAACTATGTGTAAAGGTTATTAAGTGTTTTTCAAAACCTACTTAAAATGACTCAAAACTAAAAAAACATATAAACAAAAAAGAAGTTAAACATTATTTGTGTACACAAAGGTATATATGTAATGTAATTAAAACTAAACGTAATGTTTCAGTGTACATCATCCTTCGACGTGCTCTGTGCCATAGGGGCGTAGCTTGTGTCGACTTAGTTCCTTTGCTGGCAGGCTTTAGGTAGCTTTAGCAAATGGAAGGCATTGACAGGAGACTGGAAATTCAGTAGGTAGGGGATAAAATATTTATAAAATTTTACTTATTCAATATTTAAAAGTAAAGTATATAGTGATGTTATTTTGTTATATGTAAAAAGCTCAATGAAAATCTGATTGAACATAAAGAAATTATTTTGGAGGCAACTGTCACTGCCCTTCTCTCCTGCTCTTTTTCTCTTTCTCTTCCTCCTCCTACATTTTTCTTCCTCCTTCCACTTCCTCTTCCTCCTTCCTTTTTGCTTGCTTCTTTTTCTTCTCCTTCCCCACCATCTTTTTCTCCTTCTTCTGTAGTTTTCTTTACCTAGTGTTATAGTCCCGGTCTTTCAGAGGGATTAGATTTTCTAACTGCTCTTCCTTTGAGTCAAAAGATAAAAGACCAAAGGACAACACAATTGGGTAATACATTGCTTATACAAAATAGTATATAAAGAAGTGCTTTTCAGAAGCCACTAAAACTACATTTTTTCCATTGTTACCTTTTCTGCATCCCTAGGTTTAGTAATATCAAAGACAACAATCAACCATATAAAAGAAAACAACAGAAAAAAGCGACCATAGCTTGAAATTGAAAAGTTAATGGTTTCCTTTTGTATTCTGGCATGAGTGGAAAAAATCATTACTAGTATGTGAATTTTCAGGTACAGAGCTATGAAAATATAAAGAAAGAAAGGAATAAAAAAGAATTTGATTGTTATAGAGCATCACATGTCATCAAGTTTAAATTGAACTATTGACTTTTTTCACTTTTCTCTTGATTATTAAAAAAGTATTACCCTTTATCCTAATCATCTGTCAGAGTTGAGGAAAAAAGAGTAGAAGCTAAGTTTATAGATTCCGTGCAGTTACTAGATTAATAAAAATATTTTTGCTTTCTCACATAGGTATATTACAGAAATTTAGACATGGACTTCTAAATAAACAAGTGTATGTGTGTACATGTAACAATTATTATTGTAGAATTACCATGAAAGACTGTACATAGGAGATGTTTTATGGTATAAGATAAAGTATATTATCTCTGAGGTCAAACTGCCTGAATTCAAAGCCTGACTATCTTACTTAGTGACCATGTGATTAAAAGTAACAAATTTTATAGTCTATGTCAGTCATCCATAAATTTGAGATACTAATACTGACTCCAGAAATTTTTTTAAGCCTTAAATTAAATACATAGACTATCCTTGAAAATATCTAGAACATTTTAGTCATTCATACATGTTATTAATTCATGGCAAAAATGATAATCTATAAAATTTTAACATATATAATGTGTACCTATAGTTATATACCTTAATATCAAAAATGTATATTTGTATTATATTTAGTCATTTATTCTTTAGCTTTTCTAAAAAAAAAATTGAAGACTAATAATGACAAAAGGCATAATAAATAAAACATTATAAAACCAAGGTTAAAGTCTTTGGTTCTCTAGTGTTACTGAAGATATTGCTAAAGTTATTTAAAATGTTGGAGATAATGAATTGTTAATGGTCATAATCACAGAAAGCAATCAGAATTTAATATTTAAATGGAGCTTCAGAAACTTTCTACTGATTTTAATATACTTTTTTTCCTTCTGATTCTACCGTACATCAATCTGTGCGGTGTCTTTTACATTTGCATTGACATGGCCAGTAGGTAGTTAGATATGTGGAATGATATTTCAAGAGAGAGGCAGACAAGATAAATTTTTTTCAAGTTCTGTCCTGAACTCTTTACTCTTTTCTTTCTATAATCTTTCTGTTGAGAACCTCGTTGACTGCTGTCATTTTAACTTTCCCAGTTATGAGCATTGCCTCAGTTCTACAACTGGCACTTCTACTTCTCTAATTGCGTTCTGCATTTTCAACAGTCGCCAGTATGTAAAATACTTCCATTCAAAACATTATCTGAAAAAGGAGAACTAAATAAAGATACATATTATGGATATTTTATAAATTAAGAAAATTGGATTTCTTAGAATTTATGTGATATATTTTTTAACTATAAATTTAATAACCATAAAAGCAGAGGTTAAAACAGATCATCGGAATCCATACCCATTGCCTTTCTTATGTGTAACTGTATTCTAATACATAACAATGTTACAATAATTAAATTTTATCATATTACTGAATTTTTATCATCCAGCATAGTCTGTGATCTGCTCTGAGTTAATTTATTTCATCTGCTTTATCCAGCACTATGTATACATACATACATACATACATACATACATACATACATACATACATACATATATCCCCTTATACTAAGTTATCTGAATGAACAGTTCCACATCATGCTTTGATGATAGAATTATTACTGTGTGTCTCTTCAGGTTACTGCAGATTCAGAAATATAAAGCTCATTAACATGTAACAGCTCCCAGAGGAGGTGTGTTATGTGAAATCCAACATTTACAAACATTTATAGACCTATCCATCTAAAAGTTGTCCATTAGTTCGCAGTAAATCAGTGTGATCCGCATTAAAATACACTATTTACCTTTTGTAACCAGGCAGCCATATATATATCTATATACATAGATATATAGAGATATAATAGATGTAGATCTATATATATATCTACACACACATATAGAATGACACGATTATGCAATATAATATTTTCAGTTACATAGAGATATAATAGATGTAGATATATATATATCTACACACACATATAGAATGACACAATTATGCAATATAATATTTTCAGTTAAAGAAATCAATTAATAAGTTTAAGGAAAGATGTTTTGTATAGTTATTTTTATGTTCAAGTCATTGACAATTTACAGGCTTTATTTTCAATAGTGGTCCATAGCTCAGATTTCTTCAAACCTAACTTCACAGGTATTATTTTATCTTGAAAAAGACATAAAATAACATAATCATTTTAATCCTGAATCGTAATATTTCATATATATAATTACAATGAATGGATTTGTTATAGTAAGAAAAGTCAGGATTTTATATTAGTGTATTCATTAATTAATTTATTAAACATATATGAATATATATGGAATGTGATCTGGTTTTGCTAATTTATTCATTTATTTAACAGATATTTATTAAGCTCCTATAATATCAGGCTCTTGACAGTAGACACAGATGTAAAGGAAAAAAGTGTCTATTTTTTATATTTTACATTAAAAGAAGGCACTTAGTATTTACATTAAATACTAAGTCAAAAATTAGAGAACAGGCAGAAAGGGTATCTTTCAAAAAGACAAGACCACCAGCACAGGAGAACTGCAGCAGATAAGGGGTTAGTGTCACCATCTCAGTAACTTTCCTGCAATGCAAAACAAAGAGGTGCTGCACTTAGAAAATACTATTCACCGAAGTGGAAAGAAGCATAATGTAAAGAAAACTCTGGACTACTGAAGTGGCTGGCTGAGGCTGAAAGCCCTCTTACGACTGTGATCTAGCAGATGTGACCATGCTTAGGAAAACCAAGAGTGAGCATGTTGTATGGTTTATACATAGAAAACACCAGATATGTCAGAATCAACTTGACGAAATTAAGAAAATGAAAATGTTTTTTACTTAGCAGATTTTCCAGTGCAAATGACTAATTCTCCTCAAATGATTTTATAAATGCATTCATATTCAAATTAAATCCCAATAAAATTACTTAAACAAGGTCCATCTTATTCGAAAGTTTATGGTCTGGCGTTTAAATGGACTTAAGTTAAAATATCAGATCACTGTTAATTGAGCGATGTGCCCTTAGGTGTTTCATTAATTTCTCTGTTCCAATCTCTTTCTTGAGGACAATAATATTATCTCATAATAATTAAAGAGAGTAAATAAGATCATATATAAAATATCTAGGATAGTGTCTGATACTCAAAAAGTGCTTTCTGAATGCTGATTTTTTTTTCTCCTTCATATGCTCTGACTGAAAGATTTCTTTGACCACCCAAATCTGTGTTTCCTTTGTATAGAGTCATTACTTGAAAGTATCTGACCAGTGACTATATTCTCCAGACTCATCTGAATTTAGATCATGTTAGTAGTTCTTACAAAAGAAACATAAATGAAATGGCATGCCTGATTAGGACAGGAATATTAAAAATCAGTATTCTAGACTTCCAGATTCAGCTCTAACATGTTAAGAGACTGGAAGTCATCACTTCCATTTTAAAATAAGCAAACGGCAACAGAAGAGGCTGAACAAACTGAAAAGCTATTACTATTTTTGAACCTATGACAGAATTGAGGTTACAGGGCAGATGGCCATCCTAAAGCCTGGAGAGAAAAGTGAGTAGAGAGAATCACAGCAAAGATCTATTTACCTGGAGCAAAAGCTTCTGGAGCCATAAACTGTAAGTTACAAATGGTAATATTGTGAAATTGTTGGGGCTGAATGAATATAGACTAACTTGAACATGAGAACCTTGCCAGTGCCACAGATAGTCTTGTGAGAGAGTAGGGAGGCATCTTCATGAATTTTATCACCAGCTACTTCACCAGGTTTTCACTTGGCAGTCAAGAAAGACTTGTGACTCTATTGGTAGAGGGGAAGAAGAACCATTATGAAATATTTCTGGAGAGTTCTACATAACAAAGACCTACTGTCCATGGAAAAAAAGACTTTACCAGAGCCTTAACCCTCCTAGGGGGCAGCACATGTATCACTGCTGTGCTCTTTAGCTTCCCAGTCTCATATCTGATGAAAATAGTTATACCATGCTAAAACTTATCGAAAGAAAGCTTGGACTCTGTATTAGTTTCAGAAAAACAGATAGCACTATCTTAATGGAGATATGTCAGTTAAAGCCGTGTTAGGCTATTAAAACACAACATACTGGTTTTATTATTATTGTTATTGCAAAGTCACAAGTCCTATTGGTCAAAACACATAGGTGGTATCTATTTCATATAACAATAAGTTCAGTAGTAGGCAGTCCAAGACTAACATACCGTCAGGCTCCTGTCATCATCTAACTCCAGCAACTTCATCACATGGGCCTTTGTCACTGGCAAGCTTTTTACTTTCTAGACACAAGATGCTTATTGCAGCTCCAGTCATAATATCTATCTCTAAGTAGAAGAAAAAAGGATGAAGAAAGAAAAGTTCAGGGAACAGAAACAGACTATTGGTCCTGGAGTGAGTAAACAGAGGAAAGCTTCGTATCAGGTTAAGTTGAAGATATAGTTAGAAGCAAAATTAAGAACTGTCTTGTAGTTTAATGTGGATTTGATGACAAGTAGGATTTATTCTTAGTACAATGTGAAGCTATCTAGTGGTTTTAAAATGAGGAGTGTTTTTACCTCAGTTATATCTTAGAAACATCACTCTGGCTTCCCATGTGGGCACCAAATTGATAGCAACAAATAGAAACAAGAGAGTTCCAATTATATGATCTCTCTGGAGGGTCTGGAGGGCTGTTTCTTTGACGAGGGTGATGGAGAAAAAGAGAATGACTTGGGTTCATTTTGGATGCAGACATTTTAGGATTTATTGAGGATTAGATGTAGGCCACGAAGAAAGGGGAAGAACAAAATGACTCCTAATTTTTGGTATAAACGGGCTGAGTAATTAATTGAGGAGGTTGAGAGAAGGCACAGATTTGAAGGATGTGATTATCCAAATCTGTTTTGAACATATTAAAATCAAACTGGCTTTAGACTTCTGAGTAGCTGTACACAGTCATAAAATACAGTTTGGTTTGAAACATGGTAGTAATCTAGAATGGAGGTATAAGTTTTGGGGATTATGGTCTTCACAATTTTGAGAAGGGGCGGTAGTTATAAAAAGAGAAAAGGACCTGGGATCAAACTCTGAGAGATACCATTGTTTAGAATACACATAAGTAAAAGAGAAGGTCATAAAAGAAGACTGACAAGGTATAGCCATTGAGCCAGAGGAAAACCAGGACACTATTACAGAATCTATGGGAAGAGAATGATGAATAAAGCAATGAGCGAAAAGCTCAAGGAAATGCTGATTTATTACTGTATTTTGGAATCAGAACCTTCTGCCAAACTTTACAAGGGCACTATCTTTGCCCCCCAAATTCACATAGTGCCCTCCTCTTCAAGGATAGGTGACTTTTAGTGCTGATCATTCACAATAAGGATGAGAAAAAATGGCTCACTCAAACTAGGATGGATTCATTTATTTACAAAGGGACTAGTTACAAATACACAAGTGAGA
>NW_011888808.1:6883595-6894478 GCF_000151845.1 Pteropus vampyrus | reverse complement strand
GAGCAAAAGCTTCTGGAGCCATAAACTGTAAGTTACAAATGGTAATATTGTGAAATTGTTGGGGCTGAATGAATATAGACTAACTTGAACATGAGAACCTTGCCAGTGCCACAGATAGTCTTGTGAGAGAGTAGGGAGGCATCTTCATGAATTTTATCACCAGCTACTTCACCAGGTTTTCACTTGGCAGTCAAGAAAGACTTGTGACTCTATTGGTAGAGGGGAAGAAGAACCATTATGAAATATTTCTGGAGAGTTCTACATAACAAAGACCTACTGTCCATGGAAAAAAAGACTTTACCAGAGCCTTAACCCTCCTAGGGGGCAGCACATGTATCACTGCTGTGCTCTTTAGCTTCCCAGTCTCATATCTGATGAAAATAGTTATACCATGCTAAAACTTATCGAAAGAAAGCTTGGACTCTGTATTAGTTTCAGAAAAACAGATAGCACTATCTTAATGGAGATATGTCAGTTAAAGCCGTGTTAGGCTATTAAAACACAACATACTGGTTTTATTATTATTGTTATTGCAAAGTCACAAGTCCTATTGGTCAAAACACATAGGTGGTATCTATTTCATATAACAATAAGTTCAGTAGTAGGCAGTCCAAGACTAACATACCGTCAGGCTCCTGTCATCATCTAACTCCAGCAACTTCATCACATGGGCCTTTGTCACTGGCAAGCTTTTTACTTTCTAGACACAAGATGCTTATTGCAGCTCCAGTCATAATATCTATCTCTAAGTAGAAGAAAAAAGGATGAAGAAAGAAAAGTTCAGGGAACAGAAACAGACTATTGGTCCTGGAGTGAGTAAACAGAGGAAAGCTTCGTATCAGGTTAAGTTGAAGATATAGTTAGAAGCAAAATTAAGAACTGTCTTGTAGTTTAATGTGGATTTGATGACAAGTAGGATTTATTCTTAGTACAATGTGAAGCTATCTAGTGGTTTTAAAATGAGGAGTGTTTTTACCTCAGTTATATCTTAGAAACATCACTCTGGCTTCCCATGTGGGCACCAAATTGATAGCAACAAATAGAAACAAGAGAGTTCCAATTATATGATCTCTCTGGAGGGTCTGGAGGGCTGTTTCTTTGACGAGGGTGATGGAGAAAAAGAGAATGACTTGGGTTCATTTTGGATGCAGACATTTTAGGATTTATTGAGGATTAGATGTAGGCCACGAAGAAAGGGGAAGAACAAAATGACTCCTAATTTTTGGTATAAACGGGCTGAGTAATTAATTGAGGAGGTTGAGAGAAGGCACAGATTTGAAGGATGTGATTATCCAAATCTGTTTTGAACATATTAAAATCAAACTGGCTTTAGACTTCTGAGTAGCTGTACACAGTCATAAAATACAGTTTGGTTTGAAACATGGTAGTAATCTAGAATGGAGGTATAAGTTTTGGGGATTATGGTCTTCACAATTTTGAGAAGGGGCGGTAGTTATAAAAAGAGAAAAGGACCTGGGATCAAACTCTGAGAGATACCATTGTTTAGAATACACATAAGTAAAAGAGAAGGTCATAAAAGAAGACTGACAAGGTATAGCCATTGAGCCAGAGGAAAACCAGGACACTATTACAGAATCTATGGGAAGAGAATGATGAATAAAGCAATGAGCGAAAAGCTCAAGGAAATGCTGATTTATTACTGTATTTTGGAATCAGAACCTTCTGCCAAACTTTACAAGGGCACTATCTTTGCCCCCCAAATTCACATAGTGCCCTCCTCTTCAAGGATAGGGGACTTTTAGTGCTGATCATTCACAATAAGGATGAGAAAAAATGGCTCACTCAAACTAGGATGGATTCATTTATTTACAAAGGGACTAGTTACAAATACACAAGTGAGATTTAGGGAAACCATAGCAGGTGCTGGGTTAACCTGGGGCTAACAGCTACAGAGCTATTTCTACCGTTAGGCCAAGGGGACAGAGAGAGATGCCAGAACCAAAAAAGAGAAACCCACAGAAAAGTGCTGATCCAGTAATTGATTATTAGATGATGTAGGTACAGATACTGTGACTTCAGTACAGAAACTGAAAATAAGCATTTGCAAATTTTGATAGCAATTCGATAGAATAACTGTGTCTGTTGTATCTAGTTATAAACATGCTTTGAGTTGTCTTAGGAAAGAGCAGTATCATTGGAAGGGTAAGGAATAAAGTCATTTTTGAGAGAAATGTATAGTAAATGGGATTTGAAAGAGTAGAAATGATAAGAGATAACAGAGCTTTGTAGAAGTTTTACTGCAAAAAAAAAAAAATACAACAAAAAGATAGAGTAATAAGAGAGGCTTACCGTATCCAGACAGTAACAGTTTTGCTATTTCATTGGTTATTGTTATTATTGGTACTATTATCACTGTTTTTGGTTTTGTTTTCAATTTTTTATTTGTTGTTGCTGTTGTTGTTATTTTAAGATGAAAGGGTTGGGGTGGATTTTTATGATACTAAATTGTTCCAGTAGCTGAGAAAAGACTGATAATGTGTAAGAGAGAAAGTATAACCTATGAGGTCAATAGAGTCACAGATTCTACATGGAAGGGCAATGATCAAAAAAGTCATGTAGAAAGTAAACACATTAGGCTAAGACTAAAAGGTGGGTAGAGAAAGAATTCCAAACTAGTGAAAAGGAAATAAGTATTAAGGTACTTGTGATATAGGGAACAGATATGAGAACCAATAATTAAACCAAGCTGTATTCAGCTGTAATGTGTTTCCAGACCATACAAAACCTGCAGAATAAAGGAAGATTCCTGCTGGGATTACTAACAAACTATTTATCTATACCATGAAAGGAAACAAGAAAACGAAGTCTTTTAAATCATACCCCACACAAAATAAACCCAACCATTCATTTCCTATGGGGGACAAACAGAACAAAGGCTGACATTACTAACACGGCTTTAACACTGCATACCCATCTCCTTCATGCTGCATACCCATACCATCAAAAAAAAAAAAAAAAAAAAGAAACAAAGTCTTTCAACTGTAAGTCATAGAAACTAAGAATAACATATAAACTGAATTCCTCATTCTGTCTCATTCTGTCTCTGAGAGACCATGCCTCTGTCTATGAAATGTTAACCCTTCTCTAATTTTCTTGTTTTCAATTAAATTTATTGGGGTGACAATGTTAATAAAATTATATGAGTTTTTGAGTGTACAATAAAAAAACGTCATATACATTGCATCGTGTGTTTACCACTCAAATTTCTAATAAGCTTTCTTTTTGTCTCTAATATTTGAATTGCATTTGAATTCTTTCCTGCACGCAGTCAAGAATCTTCTCTCTCCATGTAGGACTTGTGTCTCCACTTGGAGTGAAGAGAATTCGTCCCATACTCCGTATCATGTGAAATAAACATTAATTGATGATCTTCATAATAATAGAACATGGAGTGTTGTTACGAGGTATGGGAAAATGCAAGCTGTGGGACAAGAGAGGCAAAATTTCGTATGCTGTGTTAAAGATTCGTGACTTTATCCTGTGGGTGACGATCCCCCCACATCTTGCCGACCACAGGCACTAATTGCTTTGGTTCCACATTATGTTTCCAAGTATGTGACAGGGGACCAGTGGCCATGAAAAGGACAAAAGGGACAGAGAGGGAGGACTAATGTACAGGAGATACAGGAGAAGAACAAAAAAAAAGTAGAAGAAATTTATAAAATCCCCTTAAATTATCAACCGTGCCAAATGCTTCTTACATCAAGTAATGAAAACTAAGTGAGCCAGTCTCAGAAATTAGGAATTGACCAGTGGCCAGAGTCATTTTAGTGGTGACTATATTCAAGTGGGTTGAGGAGTGCATCTGGAGTAAAGACGGGGAGGCAAAGATTGCAGCAATGCTTCAGTGCAATTCAACAGCCTAGGCATTAAAGGAAAATTCCATGTTCGAGGGAGATTTCATTGTTTTACGGTGAAAAAACAGAGCCTGTTTTTATGCTATGGGAAAACACCCCTTAGGACACGTGAAAATTAAAAGACAGGGAATAAGTATGGGTCAGTCTGTCACCGTTGAGGCGATCGGAGTTCTGTGTCACCCAAAGGGCAGCGAGGAGGAAGTGAGATACCTACTGAAGCTGTGTAGTTAGCCTTTTTCCTCGACTCTTCTTCAAATGACGGCAGTGAAGAATCACAGGTCTTTGAGATTTAATAGTTTAATTAAAAGTATATTTTAGAAAGACAAAGTATGCCCCAAGGAGGCACATGGTCCCAGTGCTGTAACCAATATAAAGGGGCCAAAATGGCTACAAAAGGGCAAAAAATCAACAAAAGGCCACCAAAAAGAGAGAGCCCAGAGGGCAAAAAGGATCCAGAAGCAGGAATGTCTGCCTTATATTTGGTCTGTGATGGCTGGCTCCAAAGCATTCCTAGGTGATTGGCAAGTGAGGTCATTTTGATTGACACCTGGCTGCTGTATAACTTTGCCTACTATGCAAATGCTTACTAAAAGTCTACTACCATTAGAGTGTTCTTTGGGTGGTCTCTACTCTGGGTTCCTATTACTTTGTTCCCCTTGTCTCTCATGTCTGACTAGCTACCTAACAAATCCACTGGAAGGAAGGACAAGTGGGCATAAATACAAAACAGCTTGTCGGTATTGTCACAGAAAAATGAGGAATTCTAGCTGCAGAAACAAAGTTCATCTAATGAGAAACAGTTAAGATGGTTCTGTGATGGGAAACTTCAGTATGCAATTGGGAATTGTGGTTTTGTATTGAAGCCAAGTCACAGTGATCTAAGGCAATCTTTAAAGGAGTTTTGCCATTTGCATTCCAAAGAATTCCTCAACTGATAATAACATTTGAGTAGTAGCAGAATAATGTTAAATATTCAAAAAGACTACTAAAGAAGATTTGGGGGCAGGGAAAAAACAGACATCAACAAAAAGACATTACATCCTCAGTCTCTTATCTGACCCTACTATTTTATAAATTCATGAAAATCTCATAGAATAAAAACCAAGGGTAGCTACTTCTGAGAAAATGGCCCCTGTAGGCACACATCTTTGATAGGCCAAGTTCATTGCCTAGAAGTTCCACCAAGCTGATAGCAATAAATCAGAGAATGTTTGGGTAGGTAAAGCAGTGCCAATCCCCTTTAGCCATAAAGAATTTAAAGGAATGGATGATTTAAATCACTTTTAAGCTAAAAGCATCCATGATTTACCTAGATTATTTTTTGTGTTATAGTCCTTGTATATTTTACAAGTCTGTATTCACTACTCAAGTGTCTGCTTCCTAAAGGCAAGGAGCAGGTGCTATTCATTTTTTTCTTCTGTCCAGAAGCATTCTCTATTTCCTTATACAAACTATATGTTCAAAGCCTAAAAATATAGACATTCTAGCAAAAAAAAAAAAAAAGTGGTAAAGAAACAAAAATGTATTTCAAAAGGAGAAAGCACCCAAATAATATCAAATAGACATTATGCCTGCTTGAGGACTGAAAAGACAAAATTCCACCAAAGTAGGAGACAATGCATGCCCTCTGGTAGACTTAGCACTTTCAGAAATAATTGACATGAATCCAGGAGAGAGCGCTCAAAATGGACCTAAAGGATTTTACAGACTTGCCTTCTTTACATTAATATAGATTTTTGCCAACAATTTTATATTGCATATACAATATAGAATTTGTATAGATTTCAATATTCCTTTATTTGTTGTACAAACTCCTACCATCTGAAATGAAAAATAAAAGAGCTGAGACATATTCTTCATGAGATTATGATGATCCTTGTCTGCAGTGCTACTATCACGAATCAATAAAATTAACTCTGTTAAATACTTTGCACAGATTTTCATACAAGACAAGCATGTAATAAATATTACCCTTTGTATCATTTTACTAGGACTACCATGACAAAATGGTATATAAAGGAATATTGAAATACTAGGGCTACCATGACAGCCTGGGGGTGTTAAACAACAGAAATTTATTTTCTCACAGTTCTGGAAGTAAGATATCCAAGACCAAAGTATGGCTCTTTCTCCTGAGGCCTCTTTCCTTGTCTCTTCCAAGGCTGCCTTCTCCTCTTCTCGGGTGTTCTTTTCTCTGTGCACATCTCTAGCATTTCTCTCTCTTTTTAGAAAGACACTAGTCATATTGGGTTAGGGTCCCACCCTAAGGGCCTCCATTTAATTTAACCACTTCTTTGAAAGCATTATCTCCAAATCCAGTCATGTAGATTAAGGCCAACCCACATACCTTCGTTTAACTTTAATCACTTCTTTAAAGGCCCTATGTCCAAGTATTCTAAAGTATTGGGGAGGTGGGGACTTCTACATATAAATTTTAGGAGATATACAATTCAGAATATCACAAGTATTGCTATTATCATCATTATTATTCAAATAGATTGGTAAACTTATCATTACCTGCTATAGCCAGGGAGTGTTTTTGCAAGATTGAAACTAGTTCTTTTTGTATATTCTTGTTTAAGAAACCACCTCAAACATAGTGGTTTAAAATAAAAATTTTTCTTCACAATTTTGTGGTTCAAGAATGCGGGAAGATTTTGGCTCAGCAGGTCATCCTTGGTTGACATTGTGTCAGCTGCCGTGGACTGGCCTGGTGTGGTGTTTTCTAAACAGCTATATACTCATATAGAAATAAAAGTTTATAGTTTGGAAATTAAGGAAAACTATTTGCAGATGGCATAATCTTGTGCATAGAAAATCCTAAGAAATTCAAACACACGCACATACACAGAGGTACACACATATATACATACACATAGTCGAGGGAAACATGAACACAGACTTTAATCATATTATTGTTTTGAAAGAATTGTATATATGTTTGAAAAGGAGACATAAAGTTGTCCTGCATATATATTTTAAAATATTAGAAAAAAATTTGATATCTAGACTCTTCAAAATAAAAACAGTCTGGCACTAAAATTGGGAAGATGAGAAATGGTTGGGAATGAGATGTGTATGGAGGAGGTTTGATCATGAATTGATAATGCTTGGGCACATGAAATTTCATTATACTATTTTTTCTACTTTTTTATATGTTTAAAATTTCCCTAATAAACATTTGAAAAACAAAGTAAAAAAATGGAAAGACCTCTCATACTAGCTGGACTGTGATACTCGTTTTATAAACTGTGCATTCAAATATGCATTTGCATTATCTTTAGCTATCACTTTTTATTGTTTAATATCTATGAACATGTTTAAGACAGTACACATTTTTTACTTGGACAATCTAATTAAGTCAACAGAACTTTTTTCTATCATATATGGAAGACTTTTCCATATTTTTATTAGATACTCATTTTTCCTAAAAGAAATTTTGGTATTGATTATCTCATTTCTATTAAATCACTAAGACAAACCAAAATTACATGACAATGTTCAAGCATAGAATGTATAATATAAAAGGAAGACCTCTCCACAGAAAAGCCATTTCAATGAATTTAAAACCCTCAGATGAAAATCAGAATCATGTCTACACAATGTCAAAACAAGCAATCCAAACAATTATCCAGTTGTTTTCCTCTTTGAGACACTAAACTCACATATGAAAAATAGGCAATTTTTTCATGTATGATGTTCTGCATTATATAGGCACATCAAACAAGGAAAACATTCGTAAACGTGGTCCATGGCATAGGCGAGACATCAACCACCTGATATGACACATAAGTATGTGTATGTGTGCACTATTTTTGAAAATGGAATTTAAAAATTTTGAGAAATGTACATGAAATCAATGTCATATAGCTGATATATACATGCTAAATTAAAAATCAGATTTGGTCATTATAAAGTAAACTCTGCTTCAATATCAATACTAGCTGTCTCTTTAAGCTGTAAAAGATTATAGATAATGGAAATGAGTATCTCATCCTTAGAAAAATTCCTTTCATAGTTAAATTTAATTTAAAAGAATATATGCTTCTATAAGAGAATGAAAAGACAAGCTACAGACTTGGAGGGACTCTCTGCAAAACACAGATCTGATTCAGGATTGATATTCAAAGTATACAGAGACTTCTTCATTTATTATTAAGAAAGCAAACAACCCAAATAAAAAGTGGTCAAAAGCTCTGAAAAAACTCCTCACCAAATAAGACATATAGCAGGTAAGTAAGCATAGGAAAAGATCTTAATGTCCTGTTATTAGGGAATTGCAATTAAAACAAGATACTAATATATACCTATTAGAATAACTAAAATTCAAAAAACCAAAAACCTTGAATGCTGTAAGCTTGTGGAACAGGAAATTTCTCATTCATTGCTGGAGGGATCGCAAAATAGTACAGCCACTTGGAAGATGGTTTGACAGTTCATTACAAAGCTAAAGTTAGTGTTACCATCGGCTCCAGTAATTGCTTTTTGGTATTTACCCAAATTAGCAGCTTTATTCATGATTGCCCAAACTTGGAGGCAACCAAGATTTACTTCAATAGGTGAATGTATGAACAAACTGTGAGATAGTCATACAACTGAATATTATGCATAGATAAGAAGAAATGAGCTATTAAACTACAAAACAATGTGGAGGAAACTTAAATGCATATTTCTAAGTGATATTAATTAGTTTTAAAAGGCTATGTACTATATGATTCCAATTATATGACTTTCTAAAGAAGGCAAAACTATGGAGACAGTAAAGAAATCGGGGTCTGTAGGAGCTTGGTGGGGCGGGGTGAGGGGCTGATGCCCTGGAGCACAGGGGATTTTTAAGTCAGTGAAATAATTCCGTATGATATCATAATGGTGGACACATGTCATTCTACATTTGTCAAAACTCAGACTGCACAACACGACCAGTAAATCCTAACGTCAATTATGGACATAATCTGTCAACATTGGCTCCACTATTGTAACAAATATATCATACTAATGCAATATATTAATATATTTATTAATAATAGGGGAAACTGTATGGGAGGTAGGGGCCAAAGGGATATATGAGAACTCTCTCTACTTTCCACTCACTTTTTGCTGTAAACCTAAAATTGCTCTAAAAAATAAAATATTTTAATGAAAAAAAAGAGTACTGAGGAATACTTATTAACCCAAAGGTGTGGGAGGACAGTGATGGGGTGGGTACCAGCTTATCGAACTTGTCATAACTTGTCTTTGTGTGACAAGATAATCCAAAGTCACACAATTCTTATACTGTGTTGTAAATTTTCTTCTTAACAGATATGCCTAGATGTTAACTTATTTAAAATGAAGGTTTTATGTTATTATTTATAGCAAATGAGATGCACGATATTGTGAACTGAAAATAACTAACACTTTTAATTGTCCTACTACATTAATAGAGGTATTCTGAAGGTGAATAAAATTAAGTTAAGGAAGTAAAATATTATCTGAAATTGTTTTAGGACATAAAGGCCTCACTTTACTTTCTTTTCATGAATAACATCAATCAAAATGTGGCATAGAGGGAAATTCTGTTACATCAAAGTTTTTTATTAAATCAAAATGAACACTATGTTTCAATATATTTGTACTGTTACTGAATACTCAAATGATTCTTTCATATGGCCATCATTAATTATGGCTTTCAACCTACCTTGATCATTGTTGAAAAATAATTTACATTTGCATTATGTGAAATATGTTGTCAATTAAGTCAACTACAGAAATTCAAAGACTGTGGATATTGAAAAATTAGAGGTGACATCTCCCATGAAATTTTAAAGAAAACTTTCCTTAAATATTATCTGAGAAAAAAGTAACTATGTACAAAACACATTTTCTTGCCCTCAGGAAAAAAAAAAAAAAAAACTTTGTGAGCTATTAGAACACTTTCCACATTTTAAATGCCCATATTAACATTTCTATAACATTTTAGTCTCTAAAGAAATTGTGCAATGGAATTTTAACTATATAAAGCCAATCTTCACTTTTAATCAATATCTGTCTATGAATTCTTCTTACTTTTTGTGGAGAATCTGAGCATTTTATAGATTGTTAGTGTTTGTGTTATGACGAATAATGAAATGTTAAAACTGAGATTAATTATTACCATTTGTCTGTAAAAGTTTAATGCAAATATAATAAATATAATAGTGACACCAATATAAATATATTATACTTGAATGTAGTGAGAGATAAGTAACACAAAAGTCATTCCATAAAGACCACAGTACTGAGTTCATACTATAAATATAAGGAAGTCTCATCTTTGTTTCACAGTATGGGAAGCATAGAGAGAACAGTGTCTGGGATCAAGCTGAAAAATAACTCTACTCACTTTTTTTTAGCAGATTAAATATTTCCCCCATTGAAAACTAGTCATGAAATTATAGTAAGTAAACCATTTTGGACACTGAACCTCTGACTCTAAATTAAACCCTAAGAGCATTTTGCCAGTTGAACTAAGGTAACTTGTTTAATAAATTGCTAAATACAAGGTCACCAAGATTCAGTATGTATTCTAAAAGTTTAATAGTTTAAGCTCTTACATTTATGTCTATTATCCACCTTGATGGATCATGGTATGTGATCTGAAATAAGGGTTCAACTTTGTTTTTTTGCATATGGATATCCAGTTTTTCCAGCAATATTTGTTGAAGACAAGTTTTTCCCCACTGAGCCTTTTGGCATTCTTTTTGAAAACCAACAAACTATAAATATTAATTTTGGGCCCTCGCTACTATTTTATTGATATGTATTTCTTATCCTTATGCCAGTACAATGCTCTCTTAAGTACTGTATCTTTGTATTGTTTTAAACAATACAAACTTCCTCCAACAACATTTATATTTTCTTATGAAGTCTTCCATTTCTTTCATTAAATTTATCCTTAAGTATTGTATACCATTTTGTGATATTAAATAGCACCATTTTCAGATTGTAAAAATTAAAAACCAGGAACCTCATTTAAAATAGAGTCAG
>NW_011888808.1:6880759-6883545 GCF_000151845.1 Pteropus vampyrus | reverse complement strand
ACAAGTTTTTCCCCACTGAGCCTTTTGGCATTCTTTTTGAAAACCAACAAACTATAAATATTAATTTTGGGCCCTCGCTACTATTTTATTGATATTTATTTCTTATCCTTATGCCAGTACAATGCTCTCTTAAGTACTGTATCTTTGTATTGTTGTAAACAATACAAACTTCCTCCAACAACATTTATATTTTCTTATGAAGTCTTCCATTTCTTTCATTAAATTTCTCCTTAAGTATTGTATACCATTTTGTGATATTAAATAGCACCATTTTCAGATTGTAAAAATTAAAAACCAGGAACCTCATTTAAAATAGAGTCAGGAGGCTAGAAGACAGAACTCTCACGTATGTGTCACTCAGAATACACTACTGACCCCAAGACACAGTATCTTGCATCTCCAACAGGAAATGATACTACTTTACTACCTCAGGAGGAAGAAAAAATTCCTCCTTGCCCAGTAACAACTCAGCCAACAGGAGCCTGCCATAACTCAGCCAAAGAAACTTTGAGTTTCCTCCAAAGCACCCTTGGTATACAATAGCCTTTCTCAAGTCCATAAGAGAGTGTTCCTCTCCTTTATTTCTCTGGACTTGCATTTAGTTCACCATTAGACCATGTGTCCTGAACTGCAA
Source organism: Pteropus vampyrus (assembly GCF_000151845.1). Lineage (NCBI taxonomy): Eukaryota > Metazoa > Chordata > Mammalia > Chiroptera > Pteropodidae > Pteropus > Pteropus vampyrus. The sequence continues at coordinate 6,882,911 of NW_011888808.1, read as the reverse complement.
TTCTTTGTGGTTCTCGAATAAATCCATTTTGATGGAGAAATATTTCACTATTTGTTTATGGTCAAGAAGATTGATTGTTCATCATTAGTGTATAGACATACAATTTGTTTAGGCATATTCATATTGTATCTTGCAAACTTGCTGAACTTATTTAATACTTCTAAAGTATTTTTGTGTATGTATGTGTATGCCCGGGTGTGTGCATATGTGTGTGTGAATTCCTTAGAATTTTCCATATACAAAATTATAGCATCTACAATAGAAATAGTCTCACTTGTTCATTTCCAAACTATAAACCTTTCTTTATTTTTTCTTGACTAACTGTCCTGGCTATATCACCTCTGATGAAATGTTGAACAGAGATAGTAAGAGCAGACATCCTGAAACTAATGGGAAATCATGTGAGCCTTCACCATTAAATATGTTGTGAGCTATGGGATTTTAGTAGACGGCCTTCATTAGGCTGACAAAATTATTTTTTTTCTTCCTAATTTGTTAAGTGTTTTTATCATGTAAGGATTTGGATTTTATCAAATGCTTTTACTACATCTGTTGAGATAGTCATATAATTTTTGTCCTTTATCACATTAATACTGCGTATTCAACTGATTGGTTTTCCTATATTAAAAACCTTGAATGCCTGAGATATATTTCACATGGCTGGTGTTGTGGTTAATCCTTTTATTTTTGCTGTTTTTGATTTGCTAAAATTTAAGAATTTTCCTCTCTATATTTGTAAATTATATTGGTCTGTAATTTTCCTGTAATGTCTTTATCTCGTTTTAATAGAAAGGTAATAAAGGCCTGAATGAGCTTGAAAGTATTTTCTTCTCTTCTAATTTGGGAAGAATTTTTTAAGAATTTTGCTAATTTTTCCTTAAGCATTTGATAGAATTCACCAGTGAAGTCTTCTGGACTGGAATTTTTCTTAATGGAAAGTTCTTAAACGATTAATTAATAGTTTTCCTAATTATAGGTCTGTTGAAATACTCTGTTTCTTTTAAATCAGTTTTGGTAGGTAGTGTCTTTCTAGAAATTTGTCCATTTTACATAGTGTACTGATTTGTTTGCATAAAATTTTCATAGTATTTCTCTTATATACCTTTTTATTTCTGAAAGGTCAATAATAATATCACCTCTTTCATTCCTGATTTAAGTAATTTCATGTCTTATTATTTTTTGTTACTACTTATTTTCTTCATGACCATGAATTTTCTACTGATGATTTCTTTAAGTAAAGATATATTTCTCATTACTGATGACATTCAAATATCTAATACCATTTAGCACTGATACTGACTAGTATGAATGATATAGGCCACAACAGTGAGCAGTAGGTTAGAGGCCCTGTGCTGTGCCAGGTGTTAATCTCCCGTTTTTGAATTGTGGAGAGTTCCTAAGATACTCAGAAGAGGTTGGGAAGCAATCCAGGTGCTTGGAGCAGAGGTTACTGCTCAGCTGGCACAAAAGTATTTTAATATTTTAATAACTGGTACTACTGTCCTGGCACTAACCTGCTGAATAGCAGTCTTATTCATAATTCTCAAGACTGCTTTTTGATGCACCTTTCTTTTTGGTGTGAGTTCTGGAATTAAATAGTGGCAGTATAATCCTATGAATATAATCCTATGAATATAATAAAAAACCCCTGACTAGTGCACATTGAAATGGAGAATTTTATTATATGGGAATTTTATCTCAATAAAGCTTTTAGAAAATACATTAAAATAATAATAAAATCAATGCATTTTGCATGAGTTTAAAATTGAGAATAGTAATTTATAAACCATATGAACCTAGAGCATTTAGGTTTGAATGGTGTTCTATAATTACTAGACTTATAATTACATTGACCTGTTTCTAGAAGAGGTAAAGTTAAGAACAATTAAAAATTTTGCTTTATTCAAAATCTTTTTGCAAATTTTCAGTATATGAATATACATTTAAAATGTACACTATGCATTTGGTTTGACTCCTTAAAAACTGTAGAGGACTTGGCAGTAAATCATGTTTAAAAAGCTCTAAGGTGTCTACGGAAACTGTGACTGATTTACTTGTAAAAGAATGACATTTAACTATGCACCTTTCAAGAGTCCCCAGTGTAAAATGAAACATAATGTTCTTTGTTGATCTTACTTGGTACCCCTGTGGA
>NW_011888808.1:6863271-6879980 GCF_000151845.1 Pteropus vampyrus | reverse complement strand
TATATGCCAGGTTCAATTATCCATGATTTGCTGTAATATTACCTGGTATAATTCATATTATGATTTTATAAAGAAAGTAGCTATTTTTCCCTAATTTGGAGAAGAGAAAAAGCAATACACAAAAAGTGTATTTTATATAATTCCATTAGATAGTACATATTGGAGTTACAATCGAAGATTCAAATATATGTAATCTTATGAGGTAACTTCTTTCTTCAACATTTAACTTCCTTTAAAGCTAATTTCCTTCTTATTTAAAAATCTCATAGGCCTGGAAAAGAAAATTAGAAATTCTAAACTTTAATCCCAGCTCTCAAATTCTCTAGCTTTATATCATGGGGTAATCAGCTCATCATCTACAAATGTATGTACAACACTATATATTTTATAAATTTCTTTTAGTTCATAAATCATGACTATGTCTCTTATTTCCTACAAAAACATTTCCAATATATTGGCTCCTACAATACAACTTAGTAGTCTCATTACATAGTATATAAGCTCTGTATATGCTTCTATATGAGCTTCTACCTACTGTAGACAAAACTAAGTTTGAGACAAAATTAACAGAGGCTACTGCTTCATGAACTTGGAGCAGGAGAACCTGTCATTCTCATTCCAGAAGGGTTCAAAGGTGTTAGAAAGGAGAGTCAGTGTTACAGAGTGAGGAAATATCTAGACAATTTCTGATTGGCAAGAGTTCTAGTAATATTTGGAAGAGGGGGAAACTTTCTAATTGGTCCTCAGATACAGTACTTGGTTGGCTGTAAGAAGACAAGTTTGTTGTTTCAAAAGAGAAAAGATTGGTCAATGTTAAGGACTGAGTGTTTTCTGAAACTGGTCATATTTTAGAATAAGTGGAAATTAATAGAGTGTTTTTTTGTGTTCAAATTTTGGTAAAGGTATTTAATGAGGAGGGAGGAGGCTGCCCCGATGGGCAGTTTTGCAACAAAAAGATTTTGACAGCAAATTTATAAAGTCAGAATCATGAATAGGGCAATGATTTTAGTGGCATAAATTTAACATGAAAATAAAAACTAAATTAGCAGAAAATTGTTTTAAAATTAAAAAAAAAAAAAAAAAACCTAAATTCCCAAATTCCTAGTTCCTGGGGTAAATTATATTATAGAAGTAGAAAGCTCTCATTTTTTTCCTGCTCCATGAATATAAAAAAACCTATAGCTACCTACTAAAAAAATTCTTAGTTATATTCTTGTAGTTTTCTAATATTACTTGTACTAAGAAATTTGGGCATGAATCGGTGAGCTGTCCATTGGTTGGTTAATTTGATTTTTCCTTGTTTTAACAGTTTCTAAATACTATTCAGATTTTGTCTCTGATCTCCATAAATAATGAGTGAATTTACTGTATAAAATATTTTTGATGTTTTTTTCAATAATAAAATACAAATTAAAGCTATTTCTTGTTGGTATTGTCATTGCTTTGGAAGTATTCTATTAATAATTTAATAGCAAATGTATATGCAAGAACCCATAAACTTAAAACTTAGTCCATGAAAAAACATCTCACATGACAGAGCACTAACACACACCAGTATCATTTCAGTTGCCTTCTACTGACTTTCATCAAGTTTTTCATCTAATTCCCTGTTGTCACATCATCTGTAGAAATTATTTTGCATGAATAGAGATTTCAGAAAATAGTGAACATATGCCCTCATTGGTACTCCTAAAACAGCTAAAAAACAATTTGAAATGCAAGTCTTTAGACAAATAGTTTTTCCTGGTTTCAAGAAATGGTTTTTATTATAAGTGTTGTGAAGATTTATTTTGCCTCACTTGACTTATTTGTGTAATTTTCACCTTCAAACAATATATATTCAAAAGACTGTTCTTGGATTAAATCCTAGACTTTTTGATGAAGCAGTTGCCTGTAGGAATGAAATCCTATCAACACATTAATCCATGATGCCCTATAGCTATATTAGAACTTTTCTATTTTACAGTAATAAATGAATGAAAGGGAAGTGGTCATTTCTAATAATTAAAATTGCTTTCCACTTGGCAGTATTATGAATGATTATGGATGCAATTTTAGAAAATAAATTGTTAATGCATTTTATATCTCATCAGTGGCTCAGTCAAAATTACAACAAAAACTAATAAATTTGCTTATTTGAACCCAAATATACTTCGCTGATATGAAACATATTTATTCTGTCATTGTGTCTAGGAATTTATATAATGTTCTAACACTGGAAATGTTTATAAAGTTATAAAGATATCAAAGAATATTTTCAAGATCTTCTATGCAAGTCAACTCCAAAAATATGATATTGAAAAATCCTTTTAAACTATTTTGATTATTATAAGTTCATGATTATAATCAGAACATTTATTTAATACTGAAGAGTTGATGAATATAGGCTATTGCATGGATTTCCTCATAATATACCCACTATTTTACAACTATGAGACATAAAATTATTGTTTTCTTTAGAGTCCATTTCAAATAATATGCATATTTCCATCCTAATTTCACATGTAAATTTGGTAAATTAACAGATTTATTACAGGGAATAATATTCATAATGGCATAATGAGAATCATGTTATATATTTTAGGTAAATAACATATTCTACATCTAAGTGTGACATTTTAAGGTTAAAAAAAAAATTGAATGTAAAAAGTGAAAAGAAATTTATTGGACCAGAAATTTTAAGTGAGATTGAGAGGTGATATAAAGGAGCAAATTAGAAGTTTTTAGTTTTTTTTTTTTCTCTCCAGCATAGTGTACTGAATAGGCAGTTATTGAAACTAAATTATAATTACTAAGATTTAAATGACATCTAATCTTTTAAATAAGAAGTCTTCTAATCGCTCATATATAAAGAACGAAAATAAGGCATGGGGAAACTAACATACCAAAGTTCATGTGTTTAGTTAGTGGAATAGCAGATACTAAATATTGTCGGGCTGGCTGCAATGCCAACTCCTAAATGATTAGATGAGCCTTTTATAAAATTTAGATTTTGACATGTTATAATTTGCCTGCATATATTAGTCTGTATTTGTGGAATACATTCTAGGAGAGGTTCTGATATGATTGGAAAACTTCGACTATATGAGCCTTGTTTAGAGATTCATAACACACGTGTATGGAACAAAAACTGTGATGCACTGAAGTTAGGAAATTGTTTATATCAGCAATACCCAAATTTATTTTGACATGGAATACTATTTTCATGCAATATATGAGAGAGTAGTCATAGGGACAATGCTATTAATAATTAATTTTAATTGATTTATACTTATTCTATTATATAAATATTATTTTATATTGATATCAAATTAACTTTGCATTGCATTCAGAATATAAAAATTCTTACTAGTAAAAATGTGCTTTATCTTAAAAACATGCGTAGCTTTAAAAATTTATATGGAATGGTCACCCATTGGTCTGGGAAAATCCTTAAAAGTCAACCTCAACTCCAGATCAGTTTTTTTTATGCTGATAGATACATCTCTTTAGTGATATAAACAAAGAAGACTGTCTTCTCTTCAGCATAATATTCGATTTGCAAAACATTTCATTCTTTATGATAACTCTCAGTTTGGTAATATAAGATGATATTATAGGGTATATAACTATATGAAATATAGTTTTACTTTGGAACTTTAGGACAATTATTATGAAACATCCAAAGTAATGACAAACAATGTGTGTAAAAATTGTAAAACCCTGTTCATGAACAGGGATAAGTGAGTTGAAGAAGTAGAAGTCTATGTCTCATTTCTTCATAGCAAAAAAATTAATCCCCAAAACTGCTTAACTAAGTGAACATGTAAGTAAAATAATTTCTAGCATCCATAATTTCTTTGTTACAGTTTGACTGGATGACCAAATTATAATAGCACAAAAAGACCTTAGAAACCATACAGAAACCTGTTAAAGATATAGAGGCAAAGCACTGCAGGTCTCATATCTCATTTGTTAGAATTTATTTCTGCCCTTTTGTGATTCTGTATTCTTAGTATTAGCTCTTTGGTTTTCTTTTCAGAGCCAACAAATGAAATTCCAGTGGTTAGGCTTCAGAAAGCTGCTAGGGCAAAAGAAAAATCAAAAATATCAAAAAGAAATAATGTTTTTTCTTTATGGCTGCAGAAACACAGACATCTTTCTGCATCAAGGAGCTGGTTTTGATAAAGTTATGAATTGCAAATACTAACAAAAGTGTCAATGTTACCTATTAAATATGAAGATTTGGATGAATGTGTAAAATTCTGCTCAGGTTAACGTTTAATAAACATATATTTTAAAGCAAATGTTCCAGAGATTAACTATGTTCTCCAAAACATAATTTTAATCTGTTCTTCATTTGGTTACCTTCTTGAACTAATAGTTACTGTGTTAATAATATTTAAAATGCTTTTTTAAACATTTTTAAATAAATACTAAGAAATCCCTTTAAAAAGCCAGAGAAGAAACTTTGGATTTACCATCCTCTCTCTTTATACAAGAAAGCATAAACTATGACTTGACAGGTTTTTTTTATTTAAAAAAAGAATTTAAGAGACTTTCATATTGAAATGAACAAAATAAAAGCACTGTATGTAAGTGGTGCCCCCCAAAAGTGGACAAAAATCAATGAGTTGTATATTAGTTGTTGCCTATCTGGAATCTACAAAAGCCTCTCTCTTTCCAGCAGTATTTAGATTTCCTCTGAGTCATCCCTACAACCACTATAGCTAAAATACACTCTCTGTTAAGGGTGAACCTTGCCTACTTTTTCAACCACTTTATCCCCATGCATGTAGTATAGTTCCTGACAGAAATCATTCATTAAATAGTTAGTTACTTAAAAAATGAATTATGGAATGAATAAATGATGACTTCATTGAAGATTTGGAATTTGAGGTGGTATTCCATATTGTGTTGCATATATAGAAAACATAAAGTATTTAAATACATTGTTGGATTATATTACTTATCAGGATTATGTTGAACATTGTTTTAAAATCTGAAGTATAGAAGTCAGGAGATTATAGAATTTTCCTTGTTTTGAAATTCTTTATCTCCAGCTCTTAATACATACTAAATGTGAAGTGCTTATTAAATGAGTAAATAACTCCTACAAAATGTAAATATTTATTACTTGTAGCAAGGGTTTCCATTGAACTTTTACTGAAAAGTCAAACATCTTAATTTTCCAGGACAAATATATACAATCTACACAATCCAGAATCAAACTGTTCAAAATCTAATTCTAAACTCATTAGTGAAGCACACACATTAAAAAGACAACATCTGTAAAATGCAGAACATTTTGCTTTCAGGAATTTCAGCTACTTTGTGTTAGGCAAATAGGACCAGGCTGGTTGGCTCTACCTTTGTTTGTCCCTCAGGCATGTATTTCTTCTAATCCTTTACAAAGGTTTTGGGGCGAAATAAGCCTATTAGCTTGAACAGTATTTAATTAGAAAGTGGTTTAGGCTTTGTAGTTATTCTCCTGCATGAGAGTGTTAGAGGTGGATACCAACATACTGTGGCGAGTATGAGTCAGTGAAGGAAAGCAATACAGATAATCAATAAAACAGGAAAAGAACTATTTTTGGTAGTCTGCTTTCTAAATTTACCTGTCAAAAATGGCAAAATATTACCTATGCAGAAGAGCTGAGTTCTAAAATGAACTAATCTCTGCTACAGTGATATAACCAGTGCTACCATCAACCAATTTAGTTTCTGTGCTAGTGACCACAACTAAGTCCAAAAGTTGAACACTTCATGTCTCAGGAAATAAAACCTCCTGGTCTAGGAAAATCTTTTAATCCAGGTTGAGTATTATAAGTCACTTGCTGAATTTAAAAGATCATGTAAGAAGGAAAGGTCAAACATTTAAATAATGAGGTTATTAAATGTCTTATATGAAGTAGTATTTTTTTTTTTTTTTTAAATATAGAGCTCTACCTCAGATTGAAGCAAATGGAAATCGGAGAATATAATTACTAAGCTCTAAGGAAATTGTATTTAGTGTTCCAAGAGTACACTAAAATACAGAGAAAACCAATGGGTCAAAAATAGGATGATAGGTATAAAGCAATTTAGGACAGTTGTAAGTGTGAGTGAAGCAGTGAAAAGTCAGGATGTCCAATCTCCACAAAAATTAAGTCAGGGCAATCGAGAGTTGAGTAACCAGATAAAAAAGCACGTCTGACGTTTTGGGACAGATAATTCTTGTGAGGAAGGACTGTCTTGTGCAAACAACAATATTTCTACTCATTACCAAATATTCTACGGGTGTCAAAGCCACCTCCTTGTTGATAACCAATAGCTTAGAGAAAAGAGTGGGACAGTAGTAAAAAAATGCATCCCTCTTTTATAAACACTACTCAGGAATGAATCAAAATTGATCTAGGCAATGGATATAGAACACTAATGATACTTAGATCCTGCCTCAACAACTAATAAGTGTACATAATAATTATAACACAATGTTTATTGTTAGGCTTATTAACTACATTTTATTTTAACCTCATAAGTTATGACATAAATATGATTTTTTACCCATATTTTACAGAGGAGAAAAATGAGGCTGATAGATAGTAAATTATTCTTCAAAGTCATATAGGTATTCAAGATTATTATTCATATCTGTCTGAATTCAAAATCTCTGATTAAGGATTACACTGTGTTGCCTTAAATGTCTTATGTTTCATACTTGGAAAAGAAGCTGTGTTTGAACACCCTAGATACAAGAGGTAAGAGTTGGTGCTGGTCTCTTACAAAGTGTTACAAAGAGTAGTGTCTTTAGGACTCACAGGAGGAATAATGAGGCTTCTCCTGATGAACTAGCTTATATTTTACTATATAAATACTATTTATCGCCTACATTAGTAATATAGGAAACTCAGAGACAAAATTGAAGAAAAAAATGTTTAGAATTTTATTTTCTGTGATCATATTAACTCTGGCTTCATCATGTTGTTTTTCTATATTTTCTATATCTTTATTGCTTCAGTTTTATTGAATTATATATACTATTTATACATGTTTTTATAAGCAAGCTCAAACCACTCTTGGAATCTATTCAAAAGAAATAGGTTAATTTTAAGTAACTATGAAGTTCAATGGCATGGATTGTGATGCCACATTAATCCGTGTAAAAATCCAAATTCGATGTCAATTTAAATAGTTTTTTAAATTTCTGTTTAAAATAGATTGAATATTCCCTCATTTGTGATATAAATGCAACCTCCACTATGTTTGGGGGTAGGTTTAATCTTATACCATATTTAATATACAGAGCTTAGTAGGTCACAGAGATCTTCAAAGTTAAATGAATCACCTTCATTAATTTTATGGCTATAACAATAAAAGAAAAAAAAAACAGGTCTTAAGATAGAGATTAAATATGTTGAATCCATTTAAAAAAATTGTTTTCTGTTGATGAGAATTGTGCTTTATATCTCTGAAAGACATGACAAAAGCTTTCTAAAAAGTTGCCTGATTTCTTTTCATTTTCCCTAAGTAAAATGGTTATCATCCTGATTCATTCTTTTAGACTGAGTCTATATGATGACTAATTTATTCACTCGAACAACTGGCCAACTTAGTACACAATATCCAGCTGTTCACTTAACAGAAATAGTGCCTGTAAGATCACATCAGCTGGATGTACAAAAAAAAAAGTCTGAAAAGTTTTCTACTCTCAAATTACGAATCAGTTCACTCCATCAATAAATCAGTTAACAAATTTTTACTTATCATCTGAAATATGTAGGGAAAAAGATGACCTGGAAGAGAGTAAGTTCTTAATAAACATTACGACAACAGAAACTATTTTGTTGCTGAACTGTTGAACTAGACAAAGAAATCTGAGATGTGTACTTGAATCAAGAAGTTTACAAAAATTACTATTACTCCACTGTAAGATAACTACACGACTATGGTCTTTTAAAAGATGTGCCTAATAAGTGTTATGAACAAGGAATGTTCTAAGCTTTGCTCTACTGGCTTTCTAGTTAAAACATGTCCAAATAGGTGAAGTTTTATTTATATTTTGAAAAGTGAATTCATATATAGCCTGAGAGAATTGATATGTGTGTTTTAAAAAAAAGGGCTAGACTGAGGGCAAGAGGGGGAAAAAAAAAACAGAAGCATAAGTCATGAGGAACGAATATCCTAGGAGAGATGGGAAAAGCATAAAGGCGTAATCTGATGGCATTTTGTCAGATGAATATGAATGTATATTTTGAACTAGACGGAACAAGTTCAGAGGCAAGAAGAATAGTACGAAATTTATTGCAATTATCCAAACATGAAGTATAAGAGACTGAACTAACCAAATGGCAGTAGAATAGAAATGACAGATGTATGAGATATCGCCACATGATGAATCAACTCTCCTCTATTCAATCTCCAAAATAGCCTGGATAGTTAAATATGCTGATAGTACAAATTTATGGGAGTGGTAAACACAAAGCACCATAAATGAGAATTTGAAAGGGACTGGAATATTTTGATAAACAAGCTAGTTGGCAAGCACATTTAAATGACAGCTCCTGTGAAGAAAAATATGTTCAGTAATAATTAAGCACCATCAAGAATTAATGGTTTGATTCATACAAGAACAGTGCTTGTTTTACAGGCAAGGGAACCCATAGTTACATTTATCATCCACACAAAATAATACTTATCACATTTTAAAAGTTATAAAACATTTTCAAATACATTAATTCATTTCATATTAAAGGAAGACATAGCTTGTATTGTGATGTGCATTTCATAAGTATAGTAACTCATTGCTTTCATGTATGGCCACCTCCTTGTATGGAAGTACATCTGAGGCTGTGTGGCAGGGATATTGTTAGGCAGAGATATATTTGCATTTATATGCTTAAGGTGTATCAGTCTTGGTCCGGGCAGGGGAAAAAAAAATGTTATCAAGGGGAGTTTAAAATTCAAAATGTGAGCAATATCGAAAGACTAATAAAAGTAGGGAGCTTTTGTTCAGAGGCAGAAAGAAAAGGCAGTTGTATGAACCCCACAGGAACTTTGTCCTTTGGTAGGGAAATGCAACTTGCGGAAACCTGGAAAGGAATGAGCTAAGGAATAAACAATCCACTCTTACCCATCTCCTGTACTCTGAACTTCTTTTGCTGCCTGTCAATGACCAAACCCAATCATAAGTCAGAGTGAAGGGAACCTGCTGACACAGCCTGTACGCATAAGCCTCCCAAGACCAGAGGGGTAGACCCATGTGGCCAATGGATCTGAAAAGAAAAAAATATTTATCCAGCAAAGAACATGTGGCGTGCCTTTCAAACAAGAATAGAAATCACTGGAGTAAATTATATGACTATATGCATCTTCTTCACTCATAGTTTTATTCTAGGCACATGGTCAAAGACAGCTTTTTCCCCGGAACATCGTTTTGATGTTTATCATGTTTGTCAAGTAAGAGTATCCTGGCCTAACTTCACTGGGACAGGAAAGTTAGTTACCTATGAAATATCAATGGGGCAGGGTATGAGTGACACTGACCATTTCTGAAGTGACATGTGCTTAACATGCCTCAAAGGAATCCATAATAAAAACACTATGGTTTCAAACAGTGGTAGTTTTCTCAGGTTCTGGATTCACCCTGAATAAAAGTGATTGTGCAATTTTCCTGTCTCCAAGAGTCTTCTTCTTTTAAATATAGTTTTGTACAAATTGAGATGCCACTTCAACCTCCCTTATATGCTTGTGGCAGAGTCCAATTTCCAGAGATGATTTGGGTATAATTCACTCTTTCATCATTTATGAAATTAACTAAAACATAGGACTTCAATAGGGTAAGTTAAATTCATCACTTACTCCTACAGCTATTTCACAAATAGTTTAAATATTCAAAATGTCAAAGTGATGATAAAATTCTCCAAAGATTGCTAAACACGGTGGCAGATACTATTAGCCTTCACTAAAACATTTGGTTTGCCTCTCCTTTGGTACCTACCACATTGAATTTAGATTTATCATTCAGTTGACCTTGGCCATTTAATTATGAGGATAGTGATGTGTGTCACTTCTGCCAGGGGCTCCATTTAAGAGCACGGGCACAATTCTCTAAGTTATTTCCCTCACTGCATGAACACTGAGGTTCAGCCCCAAGAAGGCTGAAGTATGTGATGGTGGAGCCTGCATCAGCTTTCGGACCTGTTTAATTACAATGAGCAGGACCCCCCGCTAACCAGCATTAGACATGTAAAAAGAGTGAGAATTAATTTTTGCTTTTTTAGGACCATGAAATGGGACATTGTTCTGTATTGTAGATAAACTAGCCACTTGTCTTAATCAGCTCGGGTTGCTATGACAAAAAGTCGTAAATTAGGTAACTTATAAACAAGAGAAATTTATTCTCACAGTTTTGGAGGATGGAAGTCTGAGATCAGGGTGCCAGCATCATCGGTTTTTGTTTGGATTCTTTTCCTTTTTTGCAACTTCTTTTCTTCTTTTGTTGGGAAATGGGTTGTTTACTTTTTTGCTTTTTTTTTTGGGGCCTTATTTTCTTTCTTGGGGTTTCCTTCTTTTTACCCAATTTCCTTCCGATTCCCTTCCCTTTGGGTTTTGGGTTCAACATCTGAATTTTGTGGAGACACAAACTTTCACTCCAATACACTGATCTTGCCTGACACAATCTCAATTAGGAGAAAACTGTAATTCTTAATACTGAGTATCAGGCCCTTAATAATCCACCCACTTCTTACTTCTTGTAATATGCCAAAACACAATCTCTCATATGTACAGAACTACCTTAGGTCCATCAATCATGCTGGGCTTATGTCTTTAAGCATGTTTACATTCATGCACGCTCCTTCTACTGAAAGGCATTTCTGTCCCTTGCCTCAACAGTGTTTAGTAATCCTGTCTGGTTACCTTATCCACACAAAGCAGTGTTGTGCTAGAGCCAGTCACATCAGCCAGAGAGCCAGACAATTTTCAGCAACTTTGCAATAGTTTTTAAAAAGCTTAAGAATTAAATCATATGACTTAAGTAAATAACATGAAAACAAAAGGCATACTCAAAACTCATAACTCCCTTTTTTTCCTCATTTTATTATTTTCTATGTTTGTGAGGTTATTTGTCTATTGCATATGTATGTTGAAAATAATATAATATGTTGTATTACAATGCATCTCTTTTCCAACTGAGTTCAACAACACCGGTTTGGTAGTTTGAAATCAGTCATGATGAGAATATTTCCACCACAGAAACCAAACAAATACTATAAAACAGGGCAGGATATATTAAGTGTTATGTAGGGTTAAGAAAATATTGGAGATATAAAGTGTAGCATAAGGAAAATAGTTAACAATGTTGTAATAAATATGTAAGGGGGAAGATGGGTCCTAGATTTAATGGGGTGATCACTTTGTGAGTTATACAGACCTCTAATCACTATGCTGTATAACTGAAACTAATATATTATTGTATGCCAACTATAATTGAAAAAATCTCATTGAGTTGTACAATGTAAATACATGCAACTAATTGTTTATTACATTTCAATAAAGGAGGGGGGAAGAAATGTATAGAGAAGGTATAAACTAATGCACAAGCAATAAAAAAAAAAAAAGAAAAACAGAAAATATTGGAGAAAATGCCTCTCAAATTAAGTTTAAAAGTGTACCATGTCTGTAGTCATATTGCAAAAACACACAAAAACGTTGAGGAAATATTCTTCCATTATTCAAAAACAATTATCCAACTCAACAAAATTTACACACATCCCTGATGAACAAGCAATTCTAACATACACTTTTTGTTGTTTCACTTTTATTCTACTCATTAGCATAAACAAAACTATAAACAATATTCATAACAACTATACTTTGCTAGCCAGTTGTTAAACATTAACCAGTATACCACTGCACAAAGTTGGCTCATGCAGGAAGTTTTTCTTTACAATTTTTATTTTGAAGTTCTTCATAACCCAGTTGTTGTCAATTAAATGTTTGTGTCTCCCCAAAATTCTTATATTGAAGTCCAAACACCCAAAATGACTGTATTTGGAGTTAGGTTCTGTGAGGAGATAATATAGGCTAAATGAGATCATAAGGGTGGGACCTTAATCTAATAGACTAAGAGCCCTTATCAGAAAAGAAAGGCCCCAGAGCACTCTCTCTCCAGCATGTAAATGCACAGTGAAAAAGTGGCCGTCTATAAGCCAGGAAGAGGGGTCTAACTGGCTGGCACCTTGATTTTGGACTCTGCAGCCTCTAGAGCTATAACAAAGAAATGCATGTTGTTGAAGCCACCCAGACAATGGTATTTTGTTATGGCAGCCTGAGCAGACTAAGACGCCAAACCTGATCTTAGCAATGCTTTTTCTTAACTGCCCTTAGCATAATTATTATCGAAAAAACTTACAATACTCTGGTTTAATGTTTCTATTAGTCACAGGCAGCACACAAAGTTGTTGATTATACACTGTGTACGAAGTACTTTCTAAGCGCTGGAGAAGCAGCTTTGAATAAGTCAGAAAGCTCTTATTAAGATTATACTCCTTATGGAGATTATACCCTAGTGTAGAGAGACAAATATAAGAGCCATAAAAATAAGAAAACTTATGGGAGTGATAAAAAAAAATAAAGTAAAATTGAGCAATGGTAAAACAAAAAGTGATTGTGAAGAGAGAATTTTGTATATCAGGTGGTGGTGATTTGCTCTTTAAAATGAACATGATGGTTTTTTCTCCAAATTCCCAACTTTCTGCTTTCAGGAACAAGACATTCCTTCCCATAGCTGTTGAGAGTGTGAAGGACTGCCTTTTCACAGCTGAGTCCCCCTTACAACACTGACGTTAGCTGAAATGAGTTGCTCCTGTATAGGAAAATTCCCTTCCTGTGGGCAGCACACATCCAGTGACTGGACGATCAATAGTTAGGAGAGCCTGGCTTCCCTGTTTCAGTTCTGCATAGTTCCCCCAGCTCCAGAGTTCCCCAGGAGATTGGCTGAGGCTTCTGTATCAGTTCATCAGCAACCAACATTTTCTGTATGACTGCCTCAGCCACCGACTTCTTCCTCTGCTCAACCTTGCTTCTTTAATTCTCAACAGCTACTAAAACCCCAAAACATTTTCCACTAATATTCCTACATGCAAATATCTCCCTCTCAGAGTCTGTTTCATGGATAATACAACTAGCAATAGTTGGAAACAGAAGTGGTCCAAATAAGCAGATGCTAAAATGGAATATTTGACCTGGATTACTCACTGACCAGTTGGCCTAGAGGTTCCCTTCACTGGAGGTAAGTGAATCATGGACAGCCCTTGACATGGGGCAGTGTTGCAAATCTGCTATTGTTAAGACTCCCACTGGAGGTACTACAGTGGGAGAAAATGCACTAGCTTGTGAAAAGTAGCAGGTGTCTTGAAATGTGAAGAAAATTGTAATCATAAAAACAATAGAATTAGATGGCTGTTGCTGGGGATAAGTGATGCATTGGAAAAGGATGATAAAAGACTGAGGGGGTGAATGATCAGCAATTAAATACAGACTGTGAATATCAGAGGCTATCCTGGCTGCATATAAGTAGGCTCTCATGAAGCCAGCATGCAGAAAAAGCTGAGCATTAGGCCCAAAGCTTAGTTATATAATTAGAATACTCCTTGGAAAGTTGAATTTTTATCTCTAGATATATATACTAAAAAAAAAAAAAAAAAAGTCAAGGCAATAATTGGGAAGAAATGGAGAATTGAGATATCAGATGAACTTATACTTGAAACCATTCAAAATCATCAGTCTAAGAAATATCAGACCCCTTTGAGCCTGAAGAAGTGGCCAATCCTATCAGCTAAATGATAGACGACAGAGTTTAATTTACATGAAGCAAGTACCTTATAAGAAACTCCCCACTCAGGCATGCTCCTACTTCTCCTCCTGACCAAAACTTGCATGAAGGTACAAGGTCACCTCGACAGGGAGGTGCTGAGTATGTGGCATGATAGAGATGTTAACTAAAGCTACAGTAGTGATCAGATTGCAATACATAAATGTACCAAATTGACATGTTATACACCTTAAACTTACACAATATTACATGTAAATTATATCTCATTAAGTAAAATGATATGCGGAGAAAGTAAGCATGCTAAGGTGATATAATATGCACAGCTAACAAATCTAGAAGAGGATTATGTTTCATGGGCAAGCCCCATAGGACATTTATTCACCAAAGTAATCAGAAATGTGATGGTGAGTGAAGCAAGAGTATCACTGAGAAGCACAGAGGTGTTTGTCTTCTATAAATTAGAACAGAGTAGAAACTGTTGCTACACAACTGTTCTGTGATAGCAGTGAGAATGATAGAGTCCTGATATCTTGGAGGCCAGACGGCATGCTTAACTATGAAAAGAAAGGTGAGCACAATTATCAAACTAAGAAAGGGAAGATGGAGAGGGAAAAGGTGACTCCTATGGATCACTCTGCATAACTATGGATATAGATAAAATAATACAATGTTCATTGAGGCAAAGATGATGGTCCCAGTCAAGAAAGTTTAAAAAATTGCTCAATCTACCTAAAAACATAAAATATAGGAAAATCAGGAGGCTGAGAATAGCCACTCCAATGAAAAGTCATTTTCCCTTGCTCAGTTCTTCAACCATATTGTAAACTCGGAACCCATTAACTAAACAAGAGGCCAAGTCCCCCAGAGAAGAACCCTGTAATGCTGTAGCAAGTATATATGATAATGATTATCTTAGTTCTTCCTAAAAAAAAATCCTACAGTTATTTATTCAGGTAACTAGCATGAGAAAGGACAATGGGTCCACTGGCACTGGACTCAAGGACGTATGGTTATCTCCACTTTCCACAAATGTATAATTAGCACGGACATCAGTGGTAGACATATTGGTTCTTTGGCTAATAGGGTAAGATCTATGGTGGAAGGGCAAGTAGAAGCATCGATAAGTACTTCTTCCTACCCAAGATATTATATCAAAAGAAATATAGTATTGTTGAGCAGAGAGAAATGTTAGAGATTGGATATATCCTTAAAGACATAAATGACATAGATGATATTCCCCATTACATCCTCCTTTTAATTTGCCTACCTGGCCCTTCCTTACAAAACACATTCTGGAGAATGTAAGCAGATGAATGCAAACTCATGCAAATCACAGATCCAATGACTGCTGCTATTCATTGTAGTATATTAGCTAAAGTAGATGACTCTACTTCAGATACACAGATAAACACTGACCTGGGAACTGTAATTTTTTTCTCATCCTTATGAGAAAACCAGGTTACATTCATGTGGAATAGATAACAGTATAAATTTATGGACTAGCCCAAGGTCTGTGTTAACTCTCATGCCCTTTGTCATAAAATACTCCAAATAGATCTGGGTCAATTGTACATGACATAGGCTTTCACACTATTCCACTATATTATTGAGATCATGCTAATTAAATAAAATAAGAAAGTAGCAAATATGTAGGCACCAAGGTTGCAGGATAAAATTTACCAGGTTTCAGGAGCCGTAGAGCATGCCTGGTCTTTTTTCAAAATAAAGGTCCTGTAATTGAACCTATTTCCATCTACTCCTTCCATAAAGAGAGAAGCAGTACTTTAGTAGAAAAATCTATATTTTCTTACTGTTTCAGAGTGACTCTTTTTGTGTTTTGAGCAGAATGGACTGTAAAATACAATAGTGGAACTTAGAGGTCGATTATTACAGAATTATATATTGGAGAAATTTCTAAGATAGAAACAATTGAAATGAAGAAAACGAAAATGTGTGATACATTTTAAGGGGTCAAATGAAAAAAAATCTATTATACTTCATGTAAGAGATCAAGGATGCTACATAAATTCTTAATTAGTCTGTTCTATTGATAGAGATGACACCTAATAAAACACAGAAGGCCTCTGGAGAGATATTTAGAGCATGTTCAATTTAATTTGCTTCAGGAACATTCAAGTGGAAAAATATGGAGAAATTAAATATCTGAATCTGAACTGAAATAAACATATATAAAATGTGGAATCCTAAACACATAATCAGGAGCCTGAAAGAGGTTATTTTAGTTTGAAAGAGAAGAGAAATCAATAATGACTCTTCGGTTATTGCAACAGAGTTTGGTAAAAGGAATAAAATGAGTAAAGGATGCTAAAAAGGACAGTCATTAAATAACATAACAATCTTAAGAGTACTGGGTTATGAAATTCAAACCAGATATATCTGAAGAAAAATGGAGTAATAAACTATATTCAGCATAACTGATAGGTAGAATAAAATTAAATAAAAATCTGAAAATTATATTTGATGTGGAGGATGCCATTTTCATGTTCAGTGGAACGGTGAGGGAAAAAAGTCAGATTAGAGACATTTAGAGAACAGTCCTTGAGCTAAGCTGAGATAGAGAGAGCAAAGTCTATTCTTTTGAGGCAGTTTGCTTTAAGTGGGACAGAATAATTATATGGAAAGATATTAATATGAGATGATGTAAATGTCAGAAAAAGAAAAGCTTTCTATGTTATTTTTTTAAACTTGGAGAACCAGGACATGTTTATATATTGTTTGAAAATTTTCAGTGAAGAAATGCAAAAAAATAAAAGGAGAAAGAGAATAAGGATCATGTCCTTTTGAAAGCTAATTGGGATGAGATCTAAAGAATAGAAAAATACACTTTTGTTACAATATTAACAGGAAACAAATCAACTACAAAGTAATGTCTGTCCTTATACTTGCTCTTTGT
>NW_011888808.1:6850617-6863221 GCF_000151845.1 Pteropus vampyrus | reverse complement strand
ACCCAAGATATTATATCAAAAGAAATATAGTATTGTTGAGCAGAGAGAAATGTTAGAGATTGGATATATCCTTAAAGACATAAATGACATAGATGATATTCCCCATTACATCCTCCTTTTAATTTGCCTACCTGGCCCTTCCTTACAAAACACATTCTGGAGAATGTAAGCAGATGAATGCAAACTCATGCAAATCACAGATCCAATGACTGCTGCTATTCATTGTAGTATATTAGCTAAAGTAGATGACTCTACTTCAGATACACAGATAAACACTGACCTGGGAACTGTAATTTTTTTCTCATCCTTATGAGAAAACCAGGGCTTAAAAGGTTACATTCCTGTGGAATAGATAACAGTATAAATTTATGGACTAGCCCAAGGTCTGTGTTAACTCTCATGCCCTTTGTCATAAAATACTCCAAATAGATCTGGGTCAATTGTACATGACATAGGCTTTCACACTATTCCACTATATTATTGAGATCATGCTAATTAAATAAAATAAGAAAGTAGCAAATATGTAGGCACCAAGGTTGCAGGATAAAATTTACCAGGTTTCAGGAGCCGTAGAGCATGCCTGGTCTTTTTTCAAAATAAAGGTCCTGTAATTGAACCTATTTCCATCTACTCCTTCCATAAAGAGAGAAGCAGTACTTTAGTAGAAAAATCTATATTTTCTTACTGTTTCAGAGTGACTCTTTTTGTGTTTTGAGCAGAATGGACTGTAAAATACAATAGTGGAACTTAGAGGTCGATTATTACAGAATTATATATTGGAGAAATTTCTAAGATAGAAACAATTGAAATGAAGAAAACGAAAATGTGTGATACATTTTAAGGGGTCAAATG
This sequence comes from Pteropus vampyrus, assembly GCF_000151845.1. Classification (NCBI taxonomy): domain Eukaryota; kingdom Metazoa; phylum Chordata; class Mammalia; order Chiroptera; family Pteropodidae; genus Pteropus; species Pteropus vampyrus. Next base: position 6,862,369 of record NW_011888808.1, on the reverse strand, counting down.
AAAAAAAATCTATTATACTTCATGTAAGAGATCAAGGATGCTACATAAATTCTTAATTAGTCTGTTCTATTGATAGAGATGACACCTAATAAAACACAGAAGGCCTCTGGAGAGATATTTAGAGCATGTTCAATTTAATTTGCTTCAGGAACATTCAAGTGGAAAAATATGGAGAAATTAAATATCTGAATCTGAACTGAAATAAACATATATAAAATGTGGAATCCTAAACACATAATCAGGAGCCTGAAAGAGGTTATTTTAGTTTGAAAGAGAAGAGAAATCAATAATGACTCTTCGGTTATTGCAACAGAGTTTGGTAAAAGGAATAAAATGAGTAAAGGATGCTAAAAAGGACAGTCATTAAATAACATAACAATCTTAAGAGTACTGGGTTATGAAATTCAAACCAGATATATCTGAAGAAAAATGGAGTAATAAACTATATTCAGCATAACTGATAGGTAGAATAAAATTAAATAAAAATCTGAAAATTATATTTGATGTGGAGGATGCCATTTTCATGTTCAGTGGAACGGTGAGGGAAAAAAGTCAGATTAGAGACATTTAGAGAACAGTCCTTGAGCTAAGCTGAGATAGAGAGAGCAAAGTCTATTCTTTTGAGGCAGTTTGCTTTAAGTGGGACAGAATAATTATATGGAAAGATATTAATATGAGATGATGTAAATGTCAGAAAAAGAAAAGCTTTCTATGTTATTTTTTTAAACTTGGAGAACCAGGACATGTTTATATATTGTTTGAAAATTTTCAGTGAAGAAATGCAAAAAAATAAAAGGAGAAAGAGAATAAGGATCATGTCCTTTTGAAAGCTAATTGGGATGAGATCTAAAGAATAGAAAAATACACTTTTGTTACAATATTAACAGGAAACAAATCAACTACAAAGTAATGTCTGTCCTTATACTTGCTCTTTGTATAAGACATCATGAATCATGTCACTGTAATATTATGTATATATAGCTCAGTTTTATTATTCTCTATCTTAAACCCCACACTGAAGGAATTTAAACATTTGGTCTTTATTTTATTTTCATAGATTTTATTTGTTTATATTTCCCTGAACAACAATAGTATCTACCTACATACTAACTATATCGACTCACCTCACATCCACTGATAAAGCTATATTATTTTTTTATCCTCAAAAATGTATAAGGTCTTTTTTGCACTGTCATTTTTCTATTTGTTGTAGCATTTTATTGCTTCCCATTGTTCCTGCAGATATTTGAATATTTATTCTGCTTGCTTGTGCCATATCCTATTTCACAGTACCCCTCTGTTCCCATATATAATAGACTCACTGTAGAAGACTGTCCCATAGAAGTGATTTGTAATGAGCAAGGCCTTTACATTCATACACTGTTTTCTAGAATCTCACTGTGGGAAGCCTTTCACTTGCCATTTAATTTTGTGCAAGACATATTGATGTCAAAGAATAATGTTTTCTAAGGAGTTCGACCGTCAGAGATGTGGGACTTTTAATCTTAAAGAAGAATGGATAGAGAGCAATTTGACTATGTGGCTTAGTCTAAAATGTAATCTTAGAGATTTATACTACAACTATAATACAGAATATGAATACTCTGGATTTCTTTATATGCTGTTATAGTAAGGTAACTTGCACTAGCTCTCAACAGGGCAAAATCTCCGAAAGATCATTGATTTCATCCTCATGGATAGTAAAACCCACTGCTTCCTCTCGGCACATTTCTAGTCATTACTAAATAAATGAGCAAAAAGCTAAATTTTAAACAAATAAAAATACAATGGTTCTTCGCTAATGTTTTATAGAAATAAAGGATTTTAAAGTCTATTATACATTTTTATTAAATTTTCTGCGTTTTACGACTGTTCAAAAACTTTTACTGAAATATGGTTTATTATTACTTAAATAATTTGATCATATCGAACATGATACATTACAGACCTCTTATTTATCTGGAATTAACACAAAATATGTGTGGTTTAAATTAAGCATCTGGAGCCTTCAAAATTTCATTTGTACATGTATAGCTGTCAAATAGAAATATTAATCTTAATTTCAAAGTGAAATTTTAAAATTTCAAGAATACCTATAACTAGATGTTTAAGGTTGTAATGTTAGTTACATTTTCTGACAAAATTATACCAACTGTCACAAATATCTAAAATGAAAGTAAGATAAATAAATTTTATTCTAAAAAATTTGCAATACTTGTCAGTTTAAGTAGAGATATTTTAATGGACCAACATAAAAAAATTGGTCATTGAGGATTTGAGTCTTGTACTCACAGGAAGTGTTCTGGATTGCTAAAATGGTATTAGTTTGACGACACATAAAAAGATGTTTACAGTGTAATATATTGTGAGTGCATTAATTCAGATCACATTTTGGATGTCCACTGATTCTCTGATATCTCCCTGGTTTTATTTTTCCACTCTTTCTGTGGCACACCTTATTTCTCTCTAGTGAAAAATCCCATTGAATGTGGGTATTCCTTTATTGCAGTAACGTTCTCTTCACTACTCTGAGCCAAGAAAATCTGAAGTGTTGACAAAACTTAATGATTTTGAGTTTTTGACAAACACTGCATTCAACTTCAATCCCAGAGGACCAAAATGATCCCTGTTATAGTATTACATTACAACCAAGTACATGAGCAAATATGAGAATAAATATTTGAACGCGAACAAGTACATCTTTCTAAGTTTGATTGCTATTCGAGAGTACGTGTCTCTGTGTGTGTCTTTGCATTTCAGACACAAAAACTACCAGATTACCTGCTGTCTATGTAAAAAAAAATATATTTAGTGCTCATTATGAAAACAGTTCTCATATACTCCTTTCAGGAGCTTTGTTACAACACTAGGGGAAAAATGACTTGTTGCCAACGGACTACAAATCTTGAAAATTTTTAAAGGTGATGTTTCCCAGAATAGAATCAGAGCTAAATGTACCAGTCAGTATAATATATGACAGAAAAAAACAATATTTAATATCCTCATGTTCTTGGTACATTAAATAATTATAGGTTTACCTCTTCTTTCCTCATCATAATATTTAAAAAGTATTAGTCCTTATAATTATAAATTATTTTTAAAACTTTTTTCTTAAATTTCTATGCTTGGTGGGTTTGACTTCAGTTGAATTAATTTACTGATCACCTTGTCTGAGTTCACATGACTATAATAATAAAGATGTTTCTAACATTCTCTCCTGAAACCTTCAATAAAATAGAATTCCAATTGGTATGAGAAATGAATAAAACAAATACTATAATATTAAATTTCATGAAAAAATTATTTGCTAGGCTAAAACGAGAAGGAACTGGATAATTTTAATGCTTCAAACTTGGCAAAATTTAATAATCTGGTCCATATGTATATGTAAAGGCTATATTTGCAGTTTCCCTTTGAAATTGATACATACTTTAATTTAATATTATTGAAATGTTCAAGAGTAATTCTATAAATCAAATCATGTTTTTTAATAATGAATTTAACTAACATTTATTACTATATCTCAATATGAAATCACCTTTTAATAAGAACAACTTTAATTCAGTGTAAGATCTTTCCACATTTACATTCATCTTTTTTCTCTCTGCCTTTCTCTCTCTTCCTTCACCCTTCTTTCCCTCTCTCCCTACCTACCCTTTTCCTTCTTTCTTATTCTCTCTTTGTTTCTTTTACTTTCCTTCTCTTTTTTTGAAAATGGTATTTTAGATTGTCTGGCAGCAAAGAGAATTGGCGGCTAAACCAAAAATGCATGAGTTATGAAGAAAATATATTGACAATGAGATAAAGCCTAAACAATATTGTATGTTAAGCTAGCATTAACTGGACAGAGTGTGACTAGGACATAGGCATGTGGAAATATGTAGAAGTGAGGGAATGGGGCAAAAATCAAATAATTTAATGAGTTAGTACTGATGGAGTATAGTTTGCATTTGGAAAAATGTCACAAAAGAAGGTCATAGACGAAATAATGGTAGAGATCATTATAAATCCTGGGTGTCATTACAAGCAATTTTGCTTTGAATATGAAAAGAAAATGGGAAAATCAAAGGATTGTAAGAAGAAAAATAGAAGGATCCGAGTTGTTTTTTGAGAAAATCTTCTCTGGCTCTATTGCTTAATAAATTGTAAGGAAAGGGCCTATGAAAAGTCTTTAAATAATTTTTGGTGACTAAAATAATTCAGAGTAATAATAACAATTTAAATAAAAAATCATTAAAAATCACTTAAAATAGCATCGAGCATACACATACATATTTATACATATGTATATGTATATGTATATATACACACAGTTATATAAAGGCATTTTCACTTGCATTTCGCACAAGTATTTCAATTACAGTTTTGTTCCAAGCGTCTCCTTCATGACACCCACAGAAACTACTACAATTATTTCTCATATTACTTATTACTCACTTCCTAGTGTACAAGCAAGAAGTCTTAGAATCCTCAAATTTCCCTCTCCTTAATTTGCTCTATGTTTAATCAAGAAATCCTATTGAATATATACCCTTAATAGCTTTTAACTCCACTTCTGTTTATACACTCAGGCTAATTTGCTATTTTCTAAACTGTCTATCATTATTGATGAAATCTGGCTAGTCTTTGTATTTTCAGTCTTAACCACTTCTTCACATTATCCTCCATTTTACTGCCACTTCATTATCCAAAATGCAGACCATTGTATCTTTCTCCTACTTATATCCTTGTAGTTTTCTCTCTATTGCCCTCAGAAATAAGATTTCTCAGAATATCCACTGAAGCCTATTATTATCTTGAGCTCTCTTAACTCTTTAGCTTTATATTGTCACTCCTAACCCCACTCATACCTGTGGTTCTGTAATATTGAGATAATTGAACTTTCTCCAATTTGTAATCATTTTTGGCTTCATTCTTTATCTTATGTTTTCTTCCTTTGATGAAAATCTCCCCCTATTTCCTTCTGACTCCATCTGGCTAAAAGATACCTATCTTCCAAGACTCAATTATAAATATATTCCTTCCCATAATACTTTACAAATCACTTCTGGTTGAGTATATTTTCTATGTGTTCCCATAGACTCTTAGAGCTACAGGTGGAGCTGTTCAATATCATATGAAAGAAATCACAATGCAATTTTAAACATGCTTAGGCCATCTTATCATTTATTAATATTTTTAGACTTCTAGCACTTACATCTTTAGAAGTCTACCCTGAATCAATTATAAGGGCACAAATATCACCCTTTAAAGTACCTTGGAAATAGCTTTTTAAAAATTCATAAGACAAGCATAAGGATTCCTTATGCCTATGTGCATCCCTGTTTTCAAGTGTTCTGGCATCCTCAGAAAGTGCTTCCTAAAAAAGAAAGCTGAGACAGTGCTTAATAAGAAAAACAAGAAAATGAAAGTTTATGAAAGATAGAAACTGCCTGCAGTTAGATAATAACCTCTACTCTTTGCAGTCCATTGGGCACACACGCAAACTCTAATTTATATTGTTGTATTTGGAAAGTATATCCTTTTTCCTAGAAGAAATGTATTATTTGATAGGCTTCGTACTATGAATCATAAAATAATCTACATAAAATATCCTAGGTCTACCTCTCAAGCCCCTGAAAAGCCCTAGACTGTATATGAGATTGTATATCTGCATGACCTTAATGAATTTATGCTCTTCAAAAATAAGCATTCAATGATGAAGCACATCATAAAAATGAGACATAAAAAATGAGTGTTAAGAAGTGAAACTCTTATTTTAGATATTCTGCCCTGCTTACCATAATTTTATGTTAAAAATATTTGGAGATGAGAACATTTTATTGCATTTATTTTAATGTAACAAACCACTAAGGTTAAAAGAATTCAAGTGGTTCTAATGTCAGCAACAAAAACGGAAGACCTTTAAATTATACCTAGGACTGAAAAATGTGCCTACCCTTATTCTCAGCTGCATTTCGTGTAAGAAATATTACTAAATTAGGATCATGCCTTATTGAATTTTAGCCCATAACCAAAAATTCCATTTTTAATTGAGATATAATTGACAATATGAAATACTATAATTTTAAGTGTACAATGTATAAATAGATTTGAAACATTTATAAATTACAATGTGCTCACCATTACAGTTTAGTTAACACCTCTATCATGTCACATAATTATCACTTCTTTTTTGTAGTGAGAATAATTAAAATCTAGGCTTTTGGCAACTTTGACGTTTATAATACAGTATTGTTGACTATAATGACTAATACTGTCCATTAGGACTCCAGAATTTATTCATCTACTAGTTGCGGATTTGTTGCCTTAAATAACGTCTCCCCAATTCTCCCAAACCCCAGCCCCTGGTAACCACCATTCTACTTTCTGTTTCTATGTGTTCAGCTTTTTCAGATTCATATAACTGATATCAGAATTCTTTGAAATAAAAAGTTAAGATGCATATTTTTTCTTCCCAGAGGAGACGAATTTATGGGAACTTTGTCATACCATTTCAGTTGTAAGATTAATTTAATTTCAGTTATATGTTATATTAGCAAACTGCACCTCTAGAAGTCTGAGATCCCTTCAACAACCTGTTGTCCACATTGACTTACATTTCAGTCTTCAGAGGCCACAGCAGTGTTTTATGGATTTTCTATATGGAATCACACTGTGTCTATGAGAGCAAATATGGAATTTATTACAGTATAGCTATGGTCAGTCAATAAATCTAGACTATTGCACTGATAGATTCTGAAGGACCAACTATGTCGTGCAGTGTCTTCATATCTCATATATTTCCTGGTTGACGAAATGCACGTTTCTAAATCTCAGCAGTCATCCTACATAAAACATGCTTGTATCTAACTTTTAAGGTGTTAATGAAGAGACCTAAGATATCTTATGCATATATGACCTGAGTGAATTAGATCCTTTTGGAATATCCAAACGTTAAATAGGTTAGTGCATCATAGGAGACAGATTTTTTTTTTTTTTCACATTAAGTCCTTTTTTTTTGTGGCAGTAGCATAATGGATTACATTGATTTATGTCATTTTTTGTAGCGACATTGAAGTTCACATCAAGTTTATGCTCACTAGAAATGCTTTTAAAAAAGTGATTAAATAAATGAAGATTATCAACATCTGAAGAGCTACGTCTTCAAATAACTTTGGTCATTATTTTTAGACTTGTTTAGTGACTTAAAAAGATGAAATGGCATAAATGAAAGGAATAAGATCTAATCTTTCACAGTGCCACAAAAAAAAAATCAATGAAATGAAAATAAACATCAGAAATGGCTATGTATCACCTTAACATTAATAAATCTGCTTTGCCATTTGATATTTTGAAACCTGTGTTTTATAAAATTATAAAATCCTATATTATAATCAATAAGAAAGTTTTTCTCAGGCTAAATATACATACTTATTTGGCTAAATACACATACTTATTTAATCAGCTATATACTGATTATTTTCCAGTGCTAATTGGGAAGAATATTGTTTCTGTTTTATAAAAATAAATCTTTTAGTCTAAAATACATGAATACTCAATACTGAGTATGTGATTGATAATTTTGTTTTATGTTTAAATAAAATCTTTCTAAAGCATAAAGAATTGGAAATGATATATACAAAGTAATATATGAAAAATATCAAATGAAGAAATTCAGTTATATAGGACATAAGATTTAAAAGAACATTGCAGGATCCTGTTTCTTCAGGAAAACCTCTATACTCTCATTGTTGCCTTTAGTATATGGATTTAAGTACTTGAACACCCTTTTGTGGTATAATTGGACCTTTGTGCTTTCTCCATTTGTACATGAGCCTAACTTGATTCTTTAGACTAAATGCATTACTACAATTACATTACTTATTACAAAAATTGGTAAATATACCTAAGGAAAAAAAACTTACTTCCAAATAAGAATTTTAGCCTGATCATCAAACTTACTTCCAAATAAGAATTTTAGCCTGATCATTAACACATTGACTATGGGGCAATTTTTCTAGGGTTCAATTTTGTTTCCCTACTCACAATCCATGTAATCTTAGCAAATTACTCAACTATCCTATGCCTCAGTTCTCTCATACAGAATATAAAATAATGATATCAAACACAGATTTTTTATGTAGATTAAGTGATTTATTACTTCTAAAGTTTTGTGAACAGTCTATAAATATCAATACGTGCACAGATACATCAGTATGTCCATTCTTCATGCTGAAGGTAATTCAATCTAGTGTCAAATATTTAGATCACGAGTTCTTGAAGTCTATGCAGTTTGTGGGTGGAATTCTGAGGTACTGTGAATTTTGGCTTGGAGAAAAAAACATCTTTGAAATCTCAGATATTTTTATTTAACATCACACTTTTGCATTGATCTGAAAATATGATTTATATTCAATAATATTTCAAAATCGCTGTAGTTATTTTGGTCAAGAAAATACCACTGATTGCCATTTTGCTGTCTACAGATTCTTGTGCAATAAAACTAGATATCTATTGAGCTACTTTGAGCCTAGCAGTCATTTGGCCACAAAACACCTCGATTCTGAATTCTCCATTGCTGACTCCGACAAAGTTGCTTTGCAGCATTGCCCATTGACAATCATTTGTCAATTAGGACATAGAAGAAAGTTAATCAAGCAGACTAGGTTTAATGTTAAGCAATTACAGTCTACACTCACCTATCTTAATATATAAAATGTAACTTGCCTAAATTTAAATGTGTTTTCTGGTTATTTATTGTGTTAATAGAGAAGCATATGTACATATGACTATATCACAATTTATAAAATACGTTAATAACTTTTTCAATATATTTGCAACTTTTGTTTCCCTAAGTGTAATTTTTTTATTTTTCTGTAGATGCTTTCAAATTTTTTCTTTATATATGTCCTCCACTAGTTTGATTTTATAAATACAGGTATGGTTTTCTTGAACCTTACCCTATTTGGCATTTTCTTGATCTTAAGTCAATTAAGACTATTTTTTCTCAAATTATAATATAAACACCTCTGATGATTTGTAAGTAGTCACCATCATTCTTCTATACCCACATGGAATGTGTAAAATAGAAAAGTACACTCTTGGTCTATTGTGTAAACACACTAGAATAATAAATTCAATCTAGCTTGACAAGGATATTTAAATTAGCATTATAGATAATTGTTAAAATGGTGGCTATTTTTTTCTCGTATCAATAATACAGTTATATTTCACATGTTTAAGTCAATTTGAAATTCAAGTTAGTTACAACTTCCACTGATTATAAATGCTATTTTGATCTGGCATTTTTTCATTCTTTCAAATTAAAGCAATAGAAACTAAAAATCAAAGCATTTGATGTGTTGAAATTACTCTAAAGTATGCATAGTGATTAAAATCACTGAAAAGCTTTACATTTTATGGGTATTCTACTGTGGGAGCACTTCAATAATTTTAAATTACTCTTTACTATACAAAGCAATTTAAATTTATTGGAAACGGAATCTGGAAGAGTTCAAATTCTGGGCAATGCTGTGCGTATAGCTTGAAAATTACTAAGAGCACTTTAGTGTTGTTGTTTTTGTTTGTTTGTTTGTTTTTAATAAGCACTTCATTTAAAGGTGATCTGAGCTTTGCATGGAATGATATAAAAAGGTTTCAAAGTGCTAGAGTCATTCCAACATCAACTCTTATTTGGAAAACTTAAGTTCTTTGATAAACTAATTTGATATCGTTTGATCAAATGTTCATATTATACATAAATATGAATAAAATTTTCAGAGACAGATAGAATCTACAGAATGATGATGTTAGAAAAAGTGATATTAAGGGCAAGCTATCTCATGCTCTAACATGCGAGCAGTGTTTTCTCTCCCTGACATAACTTCATGTTTACATACAAAGCAGCATGCTGCATAACAGCGGCAACTAGCGCATGGTTTTGTCTGTGGATAATGTTTCATTAAAAATAGAGCTATCTATGCAAAATATCATTCCGAACCTTAAAGAATAAAGAATTTTCTTGTTTCATCTTAGCGAAGAAGCAAGCCCTTAAGCATTTTGTCAAAGTTTCAGGAGTGATGAATAAGCTGGCTTGAAGTACTCCATGCATGCATTTTAATGATTAGAAGGGACTATAATTCTCCCTAGCATACCTAAAGTTCCACAGGAACCTAACTCCTGAAACTGAACCTGCATTATCTGCTAGGCATCTTTATAAATGAATCTAGAAATGCTGTTCACAGTATTTGCCTCCAGTGACATTCATTCTAATTGAATTGTAAATGAAGCAGTCAGAGTGTAAACCAACCTAAAGCTTTCTTCACTACTGAAAGGCCTGGAAAAGCCTTAAATATATCCCCTTTCATTGCCAATAACTCTGAAGTGACATTGAGAATTGTCCGTTCAGAGCTTCTGTTTTTATGGGACAAGCTTCATTTTAAATTGCCTATATCTTCAAACACCCACTACTGTGTCCTTGAAACAACTTCAGAGTCAAATTCACATATATCATAACTGAAAACTCCAAAACTGTGATATACAAAATAACATTCAGTACTTTATTAAAATATGGTAAGTAACTAAATTTGAAAGAGGCAAGTACCTTTCAAGGTGTCTGGAGACATAAAAATTTATCTCGATTTTGATTTTTGATGAACAGTTTCATTTAACACTTTCTGAATATGTTCATCAAATTGACAGCAGGATTTAGAATCAGTTGTTTCTAAAATACGCATGTTGCATGTATTTTAGTTAGATAAAAATCTAACTTGACATTATAAAATTATAATGGAAAAATAAATGAATAAATACTTTTTGATTTGATTGCTAAGAAATAATTGCCAAGGTCAAACAAAAAGTAAAATATAAGTAATTTATGAAATACTTACTATAGTTCTTTTTAAAAAAGAATCATCATTGATATATTGTAATGAACAGAGGACTCAATTTTGATGGACAAGGAAGCATAATTTAAGAACCACACATATCTATAATCTATTCCTCATATTAAGGTTCCCTTACTTGCCAAGCTGAGATTATGAATTTACTAGAATTGACTTTTGCACTATTATTAATGCAGCCCAATCTCATTCTATTTTGGCAATGTCAGCAACTTGAAATAATAAAGATAACAAATATAAAGGTTCAAAGGTCAGAGCTAATAAATAAAAAAATATTCAATGTAAGGAAAAAGTATGAGAATTTTAAAATTACAGAGGCATTTGACACTAGATAAAGAAAATATTGTGAAGGTTCTTCCGCTTGTAATACAGTGAGATCCCGGAAAAAGTACAATATTTTTTAAAATTATTTATGAACTAATGAGAACTTAAAGGTAAAAATAATTAAATAAAACTGAAATAGAAGTGCTATGACTAAATTCGATCCTGCCGAAATTTTTATGTTGAGGTCTTAACCCCTTTTAATAAATACAGCATGCCTGCCTTTTGACTAAAAGTTACAAGACAATAATAAATGGTAAAGAATACAGTTTGAAAAGACGGAGCAAGCAAGAACCAGAATCAGATATGGCAGGAAGGGTAGGTTAACGGACTGGGAACTAAAAGAAAAAAACTGGTTAATGTGCTAAAGACTTTAATAGAAAAAGCAGACAACATGCAAGAACATATAGGCAATGTATCTAGAGAGATAGACATTCTAAAAATCAAAAAGAAATACTAGAATTTGAATACATTAAACATAGATGAAAATACCTTTGATGGGAAAATGACCTGGATACTTTTATTAGTAGACTGGACATGGCTGAGAA